>NW_010426227.1:72296-74070 GCF_000710305.1 Buceros rhinoceros silvestris | reverse complement strand
CGTGTGGATCTGGTGTTGAGGGACATGGTGTAGGGACCCTGGCAGTGTAAGGGTAACGGTTGGACTCGATGATCTTTGAGGTCTCTTCCGGCCGGATGATGATTCTGTGATTCTGTGATTCTGTGGTTGCATGTAACCAATTAACAGATATATTTGAGCACGTGAACATTGTAGCTATCCAATTACAATATGCGTGATCAGAAGCAAATAGTATAAGAGGTTGGCTTATTTAATAAAGTTGTCTGCTTTATGCTTGCTATGTGAGTGCAGTCCATTCGTCTGTGTCGCGTTGTCCGTTCTTACTTTCGCGACACCCTCTCCACACTTGGAATGGAGGTGACCGTTCCGAACTGCCTTGTGTGGGGCAAGAAGGCTCTGAGCAATGGACACTCCCCCACACAGAATGGAGGAGACTGTGATGAGCTTCCTTCTATGGGGCGAGAGGGCTACATGTACAGAGGAAGTCTGTCCCACGGACCAGCCTGGATCTTCATGCCAGAGGTTAAAAGGAGTGCCCCCCTCCCTGTATTCCCCCATACCACCTGTGTCCCCAGTCATGTGTGTGAGGGCTCGAAGTAGCAGAGGACTGGAGTGCAGGAAAGGTGTATGCATAAATGTATTTAAGATCTCACTCTTCTCTCTCTTTGTCCTACACTTATTCAATTGATGATTCGTGTTTTCCATTGACTTGAATTAAATTAATTTCATTCCCTCTAGTCGAGCCCAATTCTTTGCCCACAGCCATAAGCAGTGTGTTAAGCCCTCCATTCACTTCCACCTCAAGCACTTTTGTTTCTTTTGTTTTCCTCCCCAGAGATAAAAATCCTCTCAGAAGTAATCATCGCTTTTGCTGCCTGTCAGTTTTTTAACCAGCAACAACTTTAAAGCATAACTAGCCATTTTTTAATCTGGTAGTGCTTAAGGCTAGGAAAAAAATTAACAATTCTAAGTGTAAATGTTAATAGCAAATAAGGACAACATTGGTATTAGCAGAAGCTGAGCAGTGCTAGACAGAATCTTTTTAGTCCCTGGAGTTTTTCTGAAATCCTTTGAATCACATGAAGTGTAGAAATGACAAGGCGTAAACACGAGAATAAGTAAAAGATCTGGGAAAACAGGTCTCCTAGAAGCCTTTCAAAAAATAGGCATTATTTACAAAAGTGGACCAATGAAATAAAAATTTAAAAGGTGGTAAGAGAAACCCATTATATTTATTCACTGTGGTAATGCTTTCACTTACAATATGAAGCCTGTAATCACAAAATACATTTTTAAAAGTTATTTGACCAAAAGTACTCTCTTTTTAAAGCTTTAGTTTTTACTCAAGTGGCACGAGAAACTTTAGGGTAATGTTTCTCCATGAACAAATGTAGGAGAACAAAACTTCCTTATAAAAAAGTCCTGTTAAAGCAAACTACAAAATTCTTGGGATGTTTAAAGTGCTAAAATGTTGCTTTAAAGGCAGATTAGAGACAGCCAGGAGAAAATTCCTCTCTGCACAAAAGAACCACAGCATGTGATTAGGTCAGTCAATAAGGGCTCCCGACGTGCTATCACTGCGCTGGAGCAGTGACCAAGGATCTCTCTGCCTGAGCTCCTCAGCTGCCATCATAAGAAGGAAATACATACAAAAGAGCAGTCTGAAGGATGCAAGGGCAAACCACACTGAGGAATACCACACATGTGAGCAGATTCAATGCTTATACCATGAGCAGTACGTGCAGAATGTTGCGGTCTGGTTCTGGATTAATGACTAGATTCCTGCAATACTCTT
>NW_010426227.1:64554-72188 GCF_000710305.1 Buceros rhinoceros silvestris | reverse complement strand
CTACCAGCCAGCCACTAGACTTTCCAGAATACAGCATGTAACCCGATATGCCACAAAGCACACCTTCCTAGGTGTTCTAAAACATTGTAAGAAACATTTAACTCTAAAGGCTCTGCTGGAGCTCACATACTTTGAGAAAATTACAGATTTGTGGAGCACTCTCAAAAATCAAGTCCTTGCCAAATCCATATTTGAGGACTAATTTATTTTGCCCCAACTCAGGTGTATTGTTTAAATTACTTTGCGTATATTTAATCATTTCAGTTTTTAAAAGATCCTCAGAAAGACTTTTCAGCAACATTTTGTGAAGGCAAAGGAGGAAGGGGAATAGCATATCGCTTCCCATATGGTCAGACCTAATTATATATTAAGATATAAGATTTGGATATAGATACAGCATGCTTGGTCCCATGGGTCAAGCTCAGCTGCTTAAGTTAGGTCCAGGTAGATCTAGCCAGTTTTCCTCAGAATACATAACACTACGGAATGCTTGGGTCCCAACCTACCCAGCTTTGTAGAACTCCTTTGCATTTATCATAAAGCTTCCTACATTGCCTTATTTAGCACACCGCGGTGTTTTATGTTAAACTCTTTATAATCATCTGTAGTCATCTCATGATTATACTAGTTTCTCTAATGTGATTTTCTCAGGGTCCCATAGGTTTTATTAGATACTTTGCACATTGAATCGTTTAAACTCTTTGCAAGCACCACGGTTGCTTTTTGGGCTACTTTTGCATTTATTTTACCTACTTCTATACTTACAGATTTTCCTTCATAAAAAGGTCAAGGTTGCTATCCTATTGAGCTGCCAGACAAGAGTTGCTTATTAAGTCTAAATCAATATAATGAATCAGAGGAGGTATACAGCACGTAAAAATAAAGTATTTCTTCCAGATAAGGCAAATCAAACATTTGGGCTTAATTTCAGATTGAGAGTCTAAATTTATTGCTTCTGTGCTCCCAAAACAGAAATTGGGATTTGTAGCGTATGTCCAGCTTTCAAGATTCAACTGTAAAATTATTTACTCCCAGCTCAGCAATTCAGTAAAAACATTAAAGTGTAAAATATGTCCAAAATTCCAAGTGATCCAATACTACTTTGAACATGATACCTAAAGAACTCTCTTTATAAAATGTTTACTTAGACAAAGAAAAAAAATATAGTTTTACACTATTCATAATAGAAACCTCTGTTAAGTTTAAAAAATAATTTGGTAGAGCCATAAATTATCTATAAGCATTGAAAAAGCAAGCAAATAGACAGATACAGTTTATTGGGTAAAGAGAAAAAACCACATTGGTTGAATGATTCTTATTTCAAAGAAGTTCGTACCTTTTCTCATACCTTGTGAGATAACACTCTTATTTTCAGCAATTCCAGTTAGTTACCTGATATCACGACTATTCTTCAGTGTTGGATTTTTGTTTAACAGTTCTAACTGTAGAATTAGAGAATTATTTAGATTGGAAAGGGGTTTTGCAGGTGATGTTGACCAAACCTCCTGTTTGTCACAGGACCACCTTCAAAGTTAGATGAGGTTGTTCCTGTCAATTTGGAGAACATGCTCAGCCTCTCTGAAGGCAACCCAAAACAGCTGTCGTGTGCCCTTATGGTGAAATTTTAAATCCTTACCTATGCAGAACAACCTGTGTGGCGCTTCTTGTCTCTAACCTTACGCAGAGCACCTCTGAAGAGAGGCAGGCCACTCTTCCTCATAACTACCTGCCAGAAAGACACAAGCAAAAAGGTTTGACCTCAGCCCACTCTTCTTAAGGCTGATCACAGCCAGCACTCTCAGTCTACTCTTATATATAAGGTTTTTCAGTCCTCAAATCATTTAGATGGCCCCATACTGCAATTGCTTTGGTTTGTCAACATCTTTCTTTTACTGGAGAGCCACAATATAATTAAGATGCCCTCTCACAAGTACTGAATTATGAAGAATTATGTATTTTTGTTGTGTTCACTCTATTCTCTGTAGGTAGAGCGTACATATATGTATTACGAAAATTTGATGAGATGAACCCCATGACTGCAGTGCAGCTATCAACGGCTTCAGGCTGTTCAGAAGGAGCAGGAGAGGAAGGATGGGTGGGGACATTGTCCTCTCTATCAGGAAATGGATAGACTGTGAACAGCTGTGCCTGAACGGTAACCATGAGCAGGTCAAAACCTTATGGGTAAGAATTAGAGACTGAGGCAACAAAAGGAGCCTTGTGGCTGGTGTCTACTACAGGTTGCCTGATCAAAGGGAGCCTTCTTACTCCAACTACAGACAACATCACACTAGAAAGCTCTCATCATGCTGGGGGGCGTCAACCATCCTGACATCTGCTAGAAAAGTGGCACAGTGAGCTGTAGGCAATCCAGGAGACTCCAGGAATGAATAGAGGAGAACTTCCTAAACCAGGTAATAGACACCACCACCAGAGGGGAGGGTATACTGGTCCTGATGGTCACCAGTGCAAGTGAGGTCTTTGGTACTGCCAAGTTGGAGGCAGCCTGGGCTGCAGAGATCACACACTGGTGGAGATCACAGTCCTGAAGAATATGGGTCAGGTGAAGAGCAAAGTCAGGACCCTGAGTTTTAGGAATGCAAAATAGCAGCTTTTCAAGAAGTTGGTCAATAGGACCCCCTGAGCAAGTATGTTCAGAAAGGGTGCAGAACAGGGTTTTAAGGATGCTTTCCAGAGAGTGCCAGAGCTCTTTATTCCCCTGTGTAAGAAATCAGGCAAGGAGGACAAGAGACCAAGAGGGCAAGAATGAATTGCACAGGCAGTGGAAGCTGGGACAGGCATCCTGGGAGGAGTGTAGGGACACTGCCCAGTTGTGTAGGGATGGGGTCAGGAAGACCAAGGTGTGGCTGGAGCTGAACTTGTCAAGGGGTATAAAGAATAATACAAAGAACTTCTACAGTTATGTCAGCCAGAACAAGAAAGTTAAAGAAAGTGAGCCCACTTTAAGGAGCAGGACTGACAAGCTGGTAACAAGAGGAGAATGAGACTGAGAAGGAGGTTGAAGTACTCAACATCTTTTTCACCTCAGTCTTCACTGGCAACCTCTCTTCTCACACATCTTGAGCTGATGGACCAAAAGACATGGACTGAGGGAGTGCAAAGTCCCTCTCCCTGTAAGAGATCATCTTCGTAACCACCAGGGGAACCTGAACGTACATATGTCTATGGGACTTGACGAGATGCATCCCAGAGTCCTGAGGGAACTGGCTGGTGGATTTGCCAAGACAGTCTCCATGGTATTTGAAAAGTCCTGGCAGTATGTCCCGGTTTGAGTTAGAACAGGATTAATTCTGTTCAGAGATTTTAGTTTTCAGTTATGTCTTTTCTACCTAACTGCACTTTCTGAAGTTAATGGCATATTGTTGCAGACAGCGCCTCCTTCTAGAAGAGTTAACACTTGACATTTATAGTCACTACCAGAGAGTCGTGTGCAAAAAGGATCTTGCTTATACCGCTAAGTCCTATGTACCATGATGGAGGTGCAGTAAGTGAGAGGCCACACCTGCAGGGAGGAGTGGACAGGGCAGGTGACTTTAAACTGATCAACCAGGTATTGCATACCATGTACATCATATTTGGTATGAAGCTGAGGGTCTTGCCCACTCTTGATCTCTTCTTCAACGGCTGATGTCTGATGAGGCCTCTGTCTGTTCTGCCTTTGATCCCAGGCTGTGCATCCCTGAACCCAGTTCCCATCTGCTGCTGAGCCCAGCCTGGGCCTTCCCCAGTGTCTGCCCACAGCATCAGTGGTGACAGTGACTTGGTTGTCATCAGGAGGGTTGGGTTTGGTATTGGTGTTGTAGATATTTGTATATATTTCATTTATTATTACTATTTTCAATGAAGTAGTTTTAGTTTCTAATTCAGAAGTCTCTCTCCCTTCCTCCTTTTCTCTTTCCCCTCTTTGGGAAAGGGGGTAAGGAGGGAGGGGGTAATTGAGAGCATTTGTCATTTCTCTGGAGCCAGACCAGCTCTAACCCTTGACACAGTCAGGTAAAATCCCTGGGAACTAGCTGGGAATTACCAAGCTCTCAACTTCCCCTCTGTGCCTGGGGAGATCACGGAACAGATCTTCCTAGAAGCTATGTGAAGGCACCTGGAGGACAGGGAAGTGATTCAAGACAGCCAGCATGGCTTCATCAAGGGCAAGTCCTGCCTGACCAACCTAGCAGCCTTCTGTGATGGAGTGACTACAGCAGTGAGATGCTGGAGGGATGGGATGTCATCCAGAGGGCCTTGCACAATCTGCAAAAGCGGGCCAATGTGAACATTATCAGGTTCAATAAGGACAAGTGCAACGTCCTGCACATTGGTAGGAGCAACCCTCAGCATCAGTAGAGGTAGGGAGGGATTGAGAGCAGCCTTGCAGAGAAGGGCTTTGGGTTAACCGGTGGATGAAAAGTTGGAGATGAGCTGGCAAGGTGTCTTCTCACAGCTCAGAAGGTCAAACATATCCTGGGCTGCAGCAAAAGAAACACGGAAGCTGTCGAGGGAGTAGATTCTACCCCTGTGCTCTGCTCTCCCAAGAACCCACCTGCAGCACCATCTCCATGTCAGTGTTCCCCAGTTCAGCAAAGATGTGAACCTGTTGGAGTGGGTCCAGAGGAGGGCCACTAAAATGATCAGAGGAATGGAATACGTCTGCTCTGAAGAAAGGCTGAGTGTGTTGGGGGTGATGAGCTCAGAGAAGAAAGGATTCTGGGACACCTTACTGTGGCCTTTCAATACTTAAAGGATGCTTAGAAGATGGCGACACTCCTTTGAGCTTCTTCCTATAGGACAAGGAGAAATAGTTTTCAGCTAAAAAGGGGAGGATTCAGACCAGATATAAAGAAGAAATTTTTTCCAATGGGGATGGTGAAACTTTGCCCAAGAGGTGGTAGATGCGCCATCCCTGAAATCCGTCAAGGTCAGATTGGATGTGGCTCTAAGCAATGTGATCTAGCTGCTGATGTTCCTGTTCATTACAGCGAGGGGGTTGTATTAGATGACCTTTAGAGGTCCCTTCCAACCAAATTATTCTAAGATTCTATATAAATTCACACATACAGAGAAGAGGTGTCAGTATTAGGAAGTCAATTTCCAGTGATCAATTATTTATAGGACATCCATGTTAAGGTTCGAATTATATTGCTGTCGGCATCACAAACTATCTTTGAGAAATTAAGAAAATGGTTGGTGATATTAGAAAGGACTAATAGATGGATGAATGGATTATCAAGGTCTAGAAACTTCAGGACTCAGTACACAGGATTTTTATGTAAGCATAAATAAAGCACATCAAGAATTGGACTCTGACACTACTTTAACAAGGCATGAGTCATTTGTGTGCTTAAGGACCTGGAGGAATAGATGGATGAGTTTGCAAAAAGAAGTAAAATAGTTTGCTCCTGAAAAGGCAGGGTGCTATCCTTACCTGATATCATCTTCCCATGTTTCTGGGCCTCTTAAGTCTCTTTTAAATGGAGGTAATACAATGTTGAAAGAAATATGGCAATGCAGCTAGTGTCTCTGTGGCTGTGTGAGAGACACTCATCAGTGGTACTTAAGATATAGATCAGCAGTCTAAACTTAATTTCCACTAAGGAGATTTGACCACAAATCACAAGCTTGACAGACATCTTCACTTCCAGATATAATTTTTAAGGATTTCTCACAGCAATGAGGACAGGGCTAAAAGCTGGAGGTATTTCTTGCTGGTATTCCATATCTTGGAATTTTCGGGTATGTTAGTACTATTCATGTAAAATGTATTCTCACAGAAAGGGCAATGAAGGATATATCAAGATACTGTTTCTAATTGTATTACTAAAGCTGTAAAAAGTGTTTCAAAACCATTCCTGTGATTTGTAAGGCTTAAAATTATGTATCCATATTATAAAGATATGTTTAACATACTTGTAATTTCTGCATAGCATCATACAACTGACACACAATTCAGAGTTTATCTTGCATGTTTCTATCATGGTCTGTACAAAATTATTGCAGTCTGGTGGGATTTCCATTTGAGTCCACGCTCTTAATAGCAGGAGGCATTAGGTACATTAACATATAAATGAATCCATTAACTTTCCAAGCTTTCTCTAGCAACAAAACTCTCTTGTACATCTGCTATTTAAGAGGCGATCTCTACCTACATACTATTTGTGGGCTCTCCATATAAAAGCTTTTAAAGATTATTTATTAATTAATAAAATTGATGACATATTTCTATCTTTTTTCATTATATATTTTGGCAAACGCGGGCAAGAGAAACTAATCACTAGTGCATTTATTAGTCTTATTTCAACACTAAAGAATTATGTTCACAAGTTATAAATTCGCCTGAGGTACTTTGTCCTTCATTTCTCTTTAATATTTTCAGCCCGCCCAAGAAATGGAGAACACTTGAATGTTTTTACTTTATCCAGCCAAATTTTCCAAAGATTTAACACCTTAATAGTGAATACATTCAATAACAGGATAAATAGGCTCTCATTTTACATCTATACTTGCTACGCTTATCTATGCTTGCTTTTGGCACTGCATTTAAAATCCATCCTATAATGAGAATTATTTTCTTTAAGAAACCAGAAAAGATTTATGACTTTAAGTTAGCAACAAACTACTATTGATGAAAGGAAGGAGAGTAAAAATTTCTACCTCTTTACCAAGGAGGTAAATGGTCGTGTTGGGCCATTTTTAGTTCACCTGTTTTGATATTCCAGTAAGAAAGAAATCTCTGTGGCACACAGTTTGTGCAGCAATACCAGCGCAGTATCAAATGACTATAAAACTGTGTGAAGCTCCATTGACTCCTACAGAATCTGCAGGGGTGGTAACATCTGCCCAGTCAGATCGTATTAAACTAGCTTTACTAAAGCAAAAATGTCAATGACTTAAGAAAGGACAATTTGCACTATATTCCACCTGATTCATCTGACAGCTGAATGAAAATTACAGAAGCTACTTATCAAAATGTGGTTTATTGCCAGTAGAAAAATTTCTAGGCATACCAATTATAGTTGATAGATCTATTGATCTTGCTAAATTGATGAAATTAACATAATGACTAAATTTATTGCAGAGTGTTGGTACAAAGAAGTTTTAAAATATGTTCAGAATCTGTTAACTGTTAGGAGGTGACTGTGATAACTTTGTATTTCTAGTCCTTAGAACAATGATTTACTGCATTTATTTGTTTATTTATTAAAAGGGGATTGAGGTCTTAATGGAGTCTCCATATGCATTATAGACAAACACCAGAAACAGTGGGAGTGAATCTCTCCTGACTGTTTATATATGCAGATTTAGAAAGAGACCTCAAGGCATTAATTCATTTATTTCCACAATATGCTGGTGAGCATATCCCAAGGCCTGACAATCGCAATGGAGGACAGCATCCATTTATACCTTTATATTAATATGTAAATTAAGCAATTACTTTCTTGTAGACAGCTAACAATCACAAAAATAGACATGAACTTAGATTTATTTATTTAGATGCATGTTTCAAGACAGAATATTATCTAATTATTCAGAGTAAAAGTGAATTATGGTCCTGTTCAGTTCATGCAGACTGCTTGGACCAGTAAGTCATGTACACTGAAACAAACTGGTGATGTGTACACTTA
>NW_010426227.1:33488-64460 GCF_000710305.1 Buceros rhinoceros silvestris | reverse complement strand
TACAGTAACAAAACAAAGGAAACCTAGGCACGCTTTTGTTCCTTCTCCTAGCTAAAATATAATAGGCTTACAAAAGACCTAAGTAAAAGAAAATACAGGTAATTTCTAGACAATCTAAAGAACATCCAACCCTGGTCTGCAATGAAAAACAAAAAGGAGTGACCTGGGACCCATTGAGGGTGTTCCTAAGAATACTGCTTTGTCTGCAGACTGCCCTGGTGACAGAATCTGCCTCCAAGCAGGCACTTCTTCAGGTACTTCCCACCACATTGATGACCATTTCCCCACTGAAGTAATGAAGGTGACTCTCTGTCAGAAGATTTTCTGTTTATTATAGAGCCATTTAGCTGCTTAATTAGTTCAACAGCTTTCAAATTGCATTTTGGAACTTGACTACTTTCAGCTACCATTAAACACCCAAACACAGCAAATAATTTAAGACAGTTTTTTCTACTTCCAGTAGAATATGTCTATTATATATTATACACGTGTCATTCTAACGTGCTTAAAATAGATGGATAAGCCTTAACCAAGTTTGATCACAGAAACCCAAATAAATATTAGAAATTGAAAAATATTGCCTTCCATGATAAAAAACCCTAAACTTTCAGAAATGTTAATTAATCAACAAAGCAAAAAACAAACAGCAGATATTTGGATTAGGTTAGCAGGAGAGCATCTTCCTTGATAGTTCAAAATACTTATTTCATCAAAACCAGCTTTTCAAATTGAAGTTGTTAAGAAGAAAAATGTAAAGATGTACCTAACCTCCTCTCACCAAAATTCATCAATGTTTTCTATCGATACTTGTTCAGATCAAAGAGTTTCTGACAAATGTCCCTTCTTAATTAGTATTATGAACAAATTCCTGCAACTGGAATTTCAGAATAACTTGAAAGAATTGGACAAAATCTAATGAAATATTAACAACTATTTTCTTGAGTCTGTTTTGGATCAATTTTGCCTCTTCTGCCTATTCTGCCTCATAGTGCAGATCATAAAAATGTGCACTTATTAAAGGATTTAGTATTGAAGTATCTCATATTTTAATTCATAATTCCATATTTTAATACCTGTATTTCTTACAGAATAAAGTAAATAAATAAAATAATATTTCTATATTTTCATTTAAAATATTTTTCTTCTATTCCATCATTATGTGACAGCACACCACAGAGAAAGACACAGATGGTGGAATCATGACGGACAGTGCTCAAGAGCTGTATTACCTCCTCGAGAAATGTGGAAGTATATCGAGCTGACAAAAACCCCAAAGGAATACAACAAGGAATCCTGGAATCCTCAACCACTCTAAGATAACAGGAGGAGTTTCAAAGAAATATAGAAGAATTCATTCTAGGTTTCCATCAAATCCCCATTTATTGCCAATGAGGAGGCTCAAGATTTGTACTTTTTTCGTCTAGAAAACCAATGGCCCAGGATTTATCAGACTTTACCAAATGGAACATTACTGTGTGACTGAAATGTAGTTATGAATCCACAGAAAAACATTTAAAATATCTCCCTGAAATCTGGATTATGTGGAACAGTCATCATCTCACTTCTAGAGCTGGCCTTTGAAAATCTATATCCAAAATCTGGGAACAGTGCTCACTGCCATGGATCATAGAGAGTTTTATGTCCTACCATTCAGTTTTCAACCTATCTGGCAATTTAGTTGAATGCATGAAAGATAATTACCATTCTTCTAAAGCCAAAGAGTACTTAAAGTTTGCAGCTGTCCAATTATACTACCTTCTAGTTCAGTTCTAATTAGCTATACATAATGACCTCTAATCTGTTAATTAACTCTGTCTTTAGGTGAAAAGGGTATTTACTTTGATGAAATTGAGTTGTTTTCTTATATCTATTTCTCCACTCCATTTCTGTGCCCTTTTCAACACTTTCAGGTACATATTACCAACCTTCTCTCTTTCCTCTCTCATGCCAATGTCTGTGTTCGTATGGTGTTACCTTAGTAAATACTTTTTTTGTTGAGAGAAACAGGAGATTGATTTTTCGTCATCCAGGACTTTTTTCTTTTAATGTAAACTACAAACTAAAACTTCCTGAATTAAATCAGTTGTTATGTATTAATTTATATACTGTTGTAAAATATATGTTCCTTTCTTGTAGAGAAAAACGATATAAATTATGATGTGTTTCACACAGGAGCCAAAATATCCATTGTGGAACTGGGTCTTACAAAGAGGAGGATGCATCCCTCACCCTCTTAGAAAATTAGTTATGCTCATTAATAACTCTGATAATTTTTTAAAGTAACAATAATCATATCTGGTGTGTCAGCAAGGGGTTAAAACAGCATGAGTACATAAGCCCTAACCCGCTATTGACTATAAGCATGTTTGGCTTGCTCTGTCAGACATGGAATGTGTGCTAGCCCCATACAGGTCATAAAAATGAAATACAACTCTTACTCCACCAGGTGTAATACCTGCAATGCTACCCCAGAGCCTCCAGTGCCACTATTTGTGCTGCTGTCTGTTGCTTGGATTGGAGTGAAAATAACACGTGGCTCTCACTTTCATTCAGCTGTGAGATACAGAAGATTTTGTTGTTGCTTTGGAGATTACCATGACACCCATGACATTTTTGACATTTTTGATATTTTGACATTTCCAAGAGAGCGTCGCTCAAAACATCTAATGCCTATAAGTAATGTGTAATCAATATGTACATCAGCATCCCTGCAAGACTATTCCCAGAAGCTCCAGCTGGATAAAATTTTGATTAGCATACTTTCCAAGGAAAGAATGTAATCTCCTTTTGGCCCTTCTGATTTTCAAGAAGCTTATTAAAAAACAGCAGAAACAGTTATTCAAGTATATGTGAACATGAAGTCTGAATATCTCTCAAAATCAAGGTGAGCTGAAATAAATCACCAGAGACAATGGCTGTAAACATTCAGCTGTCACCACTACTGTAATGGACAGGGGAAGACGCTTTATAAGCAGACTTTAGTGAACAGCTATACAGTCATATACTGTCAAAATACATTTTTAATATTGTAATTCTATGATTCTAAGCAGACTCGCACCTATTCAGAACAGAGTGGCTAATAGGGTCAAGTGGAGATTACAAGATCCATAATCAAAACAGAACTGATGTTTCTGCTAACCTACTCTTGCACATGGGCGATATTTGTGGCATAATTTTTATGGGAAGAAGATGTCGTTGGCCACTGACACTTCAATGGGAAGCTGCATATTCTTTCCGTGCCATCCACCAATCCTCTCCTCCACAGTTAGGAATTTGCTGCAGACTTCACAGTTTTGTACGTTAAGCTTCTTCTCAAAAATGGATTGCTCTAGCTACCATGGAAGCTGGAATTGCCGTTCAATCTGCTATTAGACATATTTCCCCAGTGGATATGTTTTATTGGCATTTCCTGTTCTTCCATCAGGTACTGATAAAGATAAAATATTTATAGATAACATCACTTATAGTAGCCTCGATGAATTAAGGAAACCTTATGATAGCATCCTTTAAAAAAAAAAAAAAAGACATTGCTTGCATTTGAAAGCACACTCTGCCCTTTCAAACGCGAGCATCTGAATTTTGGAAGTCTGCTTATCATTGCATTTTGCCCTACGAAAAGTTATTACAGTCATCGATTTTTTTGAAATATAGTCAGCTGGAATTCCTGTTTATTTGTTTAGCCTGCTACTGTAAGTAATGAAAACACTGCAAAATGACATAATATGAACAAATACTGGTATTTATAAGTACCAAATATAGGTACTAACTAAGAAAATGTAATTTGTATATTCACAGTCTGAGTTGCTCTTTTTTCAGAAAAAAAAAAAAAGGAAGATTATTTGAACCAGTTTCCCACTTCAGAGAGTGTGCTTCAATGCGTGTTGATGTTATAAATGTGGCTGTTCTGTTTTGCTGAGGATGGCACCAGCTGTTAATTATAATTAACTATTCTAATCAATATTTAGTCTCTTTTCTTTTAAGTTTTGGATCAGTCTGACACAATAGAAGTGAGGGACTGTTTTATTTACTAGGACTTCACTGAAGTGAGGAAGGGAAAGCAACTGCCAGATTTGGAAACAACTTCACATTCTATATAAACCTTCTGTGTTTTGGAAGCAGCCTTATACTCTCTCCCTTGAATTTAAGCTCAACATTCAGATTAACAATGCTTGCTTGGAATTTGGATGGCTTCTTAGCTTTAGTGAAGTTTAGCCGCACATCTAGAGAAAAGGTATATGACGTGTTTCTTAAGCAGGGGTTGACGTGTTTCTTAAGCAGGGGTTATATGGGACCAGGGAGGGGTACAGCCCCACTGTGTCAGCAGCCCTTGGTCGGGCTTCTGCACGTGTATAAAGCCTCTGCCAGTGCAAACAAGATCTGCTGGAGTTAACTGTTGTGCCAGTTATTTATATAAAGCAAGCCAATATTTCGTAACCTCAATAGCATTTTCTTTCCACTTAATAATGCTGTACTTAAAAGTATCTACTGGGGAAGTGCTGCATTAGCAGATTTTCAGAGGCTTGTTTTATTTATAGAAGGCCTGGGGCTTCCTCGTATTAAAAAAAAGACTAGTCTAAATGGTTCTTAAAATGGAGTAAAGCAGTGAGATTTTTGGAAATGGTGAGAGAAAACAGTGATAGCAAACATCTTTCCAATATTTTGTGTGCTTGGCTGAGGAGGCAGCTTTGTTGCTTTGTGACTAAGGTGGTTTAACAATTTTAACTTTTCTCACGCTATCCATTTATCTATTTACTAATCCACTTACTAATTTACTTCACTGCAGCACCCATTTAAAAAGTTTATTTCATCTTCCTATTCTTTTTACTTTATCACTATTAACAATAAGTACACCTTGTTGCTTTAAGACAATTTTATTTTGAATTAGAATTATTTCAAAAGTCTAATCAAACTCAGTAAATTTGTGAGTGAAATCCAATGTCTGCAGATATTCATGGTAAGCATGTATCCTATAATGGGTTGAGATATAAGAAAAAAGCTCTGAACAAAAAACTTGACACAGAAAAAAACTTTTTCATTTTACATTTTGAAAAAACATTGAACACCTTGAAGTGTTACATGTATTATGAATGTTTACTGACAACATGATTTCCACTGACTTATAATTCGTCATAGTTTTTTGAAAGAGAATACTCCTGCAATGCTCTTTTCCCGTAGTTATAATTGCAAGAAAGCTATAACTACAATCTTAAAATAAAAAGATTTGATGTGAGAGATTTCTAAATACAGCATGTATTTTAAAGGTCATGGTAAGCAAAATAAAAAATATTTTTACCCCAGAACTCTCCATGAAGCATTAAATATGGCTCAGATTAAAGTTTCTGTTACTGCAGCGTTAAATGAACCTCTAAATTAGGATGTTAATCTTAGTTGAATGTTACATATATAATGTAATTTTGCACTGTGAGCAAATTAATTTTCTTTTTCTAGTAGGTTACAAAAGGCTAATTACATCATAAAACTAGTAACTTTTCTTTCCTCTGCAGTGACAACTTCCATACTACATTCTCTCTATTTTTGCATTTTCATGTTTCTTGCTCACTTGTAGAAGAGAGTGCAAGTTTGGCGCAGCCATTCACATAAAACAGCTCCTGTGTACGTTAAAGTACTCGCTGTAGGACAAGGGATCTGGAGCAAGGGAGTCCTGCCACCTTTAGGTGATCTCTTGTGCTAGAATCGCCTTTCAAGCACTTAATGTCTTCCAATTAATATCAAACTCTGCTTTCTTCATCTCATTTTGTCTTGCTATCACCATATGTCTTAAATTGTCAGCTAGCAAGTTGTTTCAAAGATTGCCCTTCCCGCAGTCCTTACTCTAGCTAAGTGTGCTATTACGCAAATAATAATATGCAGTTTTATAGTCTCATTTTACTGTTCAATTTTCAAAATTATTTCAATAAAATAAAGGCTACTGAATTATTTTGGAGGCAATTTACATTGCCATATAATTCTGCAGCAGGTCTGCTGCGTAAATTAGGAAGTCATGGCACATAATTTAAGTCTAATGTGTTCTACAGTACCAGGCATCTTGGTATTACTTGGTTAATTTAACGAGCAGAAAATATTTCACTCTCCACCGACCAGCGTGCATAGGATCCTGATGAATTAAATGTCAGCAAGTTGGAAGTTAGTTTCTGCTAATGACCTACAAATCTGGCCTCCAAGTATTCAGCGTTCAGGATACTTTCTAAATCACAACTGTCATCCAAAAAATAATTTTTATATGTAGTATGTCTCTCAGTCTCATTTCCTATAATAGGATGAGAGACAGGTATCCTGTAGAAGACTCTTCACACCTATTAAAGACAAAAGGCAGTGAAAATCTATCAAGGAATTTTTTAGGCTGTATCCTTCAGATCTCACTGTGAAAACACAGCTACCAAGTTACGACTCAATACTAAATATCAGTGTAGCCTCTCCACAGCTTCCAGGATAACGGTTCAGGAGATTTACCCATCACACAAGTTTCCAGCTCTCTATTCTGAGATGTAGCACTGACTGACCAGTCAGGAAGGAACAAATCAGATACCTCAGTTTTTTCCCCCTTCTTTTTTGTGTGGATGAGGTTACTAAAATAAGCAAAGAATCGTAGAATAATTTTGGTTGGAAGGGACCTCTAAAGGTCATCTAATACAACCCCCTCGCTGTAATGAGCAGGAACATCAGCAGCTAGATCACATTGCTTAGAGCCACATCCAATCTGACCTTGACGGATTTCAGGGATGGTGCATCTACCACCTCTTGGGCAAAGTTTCACCATCCCCATTGGAAAAAATTTCTTCCTTATATCTAGTCTGAATCTTCCCCTTTTTAGCTGAAAACTATTACTCCTTGTCCTATAGGAAGAAGCTCAAAGGAGTGTCGCCATCTTTCTTCTAAGCATCCTTTAAGTATTGAAAGGCCACAGTAAGGTGTCCCAGAATCCTCTCTTCTCCAAGCACATCACCCCCAACACACTCAGCCTTTCTTCAGAGCAGACGTATTTCATTCCTCTGATCATTTTAGTGGCCCTCCTCTGGACCCACTCCAACAGGTTCACATCTTTGCTGAACTGGGGAACACTGACATGGAGATGGTGCTGCAGGTGGGTTCTTGGGAGAGCAGAGCACAGGGGTAGAATCTACTCCCTCGACAGCTTCCATGTTTCTTTTGCTGCAGCCCAGGATATGTTTGACCTTCTGAGCTGTGAGAAGACACCTTGCCAGCTCATCTCCAACTTTTCATCCACCGGTTAACCCAAAGCCCTTCTCTGCAAGGCTGCTCTCAATCCCTCCCTACCCCAGCCTGTACCTCAGTACTGATGCTGAGGGTTGCTCCTTCCAATGTACAGGACCTTGCTCTTGTCCTTGTTGAACCTCAAAATGTTCACATTGGCCAACTTCTGCAGCTTGTGCAGGTTCCTCTGCACGGCATCCCATCCCTCCAGCGTTGTCAAACACACCACTCAGCTTGGTGTCATTTGCAAACTTGTTGAGGACACATTTGACCCCATTTTCTGTGTCATTGCTGAAGTTATTAAATAACACTGGTCCCAATGTGGACCTCTGAGGGACACCACTTGTCCAGGTCACCATCTCAATATCAGATTGTTGATCACTATCCTATGGATGCGACCATCCAACCAATTATTTATCCACTCTACAGTCCACCATCAAATCCATGTCTCTCCAATTTAGAGAGAAACATGTTGTGAGGAACCATGTCAAAGGCCATAATACCGTGTTTTAATAGCTCAGTGTTTGTAAATGGCATTTTCAAAATTTCTAATATCCATTAATTATACAGAAATTGGTAGAGGAAATACAGAGAAACAAGAA
Source organism: Buceros rhinoceros silvestris (assembly GCF_000710305.1). NCBI lineage: Eukaryota > Metazoa > Chordata > Aves > Bucerotiformes > Bucerotidae > Buceros > Buceros rhinoceros. The sequence goes on along the minus strand of NW_010426227.1, from coordinate 56,625 downwards.
ATGTTGCTTATCTGTCTTACTAATAAGAGCAAAACAGAAAAGAATAGCGTTTAGATTCAAAATAGGTAAAGCACATTGCAATAGTTATTAGATTTACAAAACTTATTTTTAACCCTGCACAGACGTTTCTTTAAGTTTATCCTTTCCGTGCAATGAGTAGTCACTTGATGCATGAGAGGGGTAAGAAACAGACAGAGGATGAAGGCCAAGAAATTAGCGTAATTGCAATATGAAAGCAGACTGGAATAGTATTATTACAAGGTGAAAAAAAAATGAAGATATCTACTTCCTGGGACATGGGAATAATAAATATTTCCCAAAGTTCCAAAGAATGAAAAGAGAATGTACTACTCATCATGTATTTTTCCCTCTGGAATACAAGCTACCTTGTTCTGCTGATGACATTCAAGTTTAGATCTATAGTAACTTATCCTCTCCCTGAGAAAAAGGTAATAAAAGTGAAAATGAACTTACTGTCAGCGTCATAACTTTCTGATGGTCTCTGTTTCCCTAGTCACAAGTACCAGTTTCCAGCCATGGACCCAGCTAACCTAGAGCTCTGCACCTCCTCCCTTTCTGAGCAATCCAGCCCACTCCCATCTTCCTCTCCAGGCCCCTCAGATTTGCTCCAGCACATCCCAGGAGAACTTGACCCACGCGGACTTTTCTGACTACAGAAATTAGCTAGGAAACAGTTTCTTTTTCCCAGTTCACTGCTCCTTTGCCCCTTTAGTTCTTCAGGTCAGTGTTTTTTTCAAGGCAACTCTCCCTCATTATGAACACCAGGAAGGGGAATAAGCTACTTACTTTCTAGAAGAGAAGGGTGCTCTGTTCCATCTCCATTAGGAGCATGCAGGCTTGTAGCTGTGCTGGAATTATCCTTCTCCCCAGCCCAAACATGCTTAACAGGGAAGAGTTACATGGGGATTTCAAGCCCTGCAATTCTAAGAGGTCCTTATTTAAAGCATATTATTTAGTCCAGCTGGGTAGATTTTCACAAGGACAGGAGGAAAAAAAAGGAATATGCTCCTTTCAAAAGTTTGTTTCTTACTGCTCTAGACTGTGGAAGGACTAGCTTTCAGAAAATATGAAGAACAGCTTAGTGGTTTTAAACATACGTACATATCTATTTTCTTAACCTTTTTTTTTAGTGAAATTTCATCAAAACAAAGCATGCCTAGCAAAAAAAATTTTTATACAAATGATGCAACATAAAACAAGTTCTTATAACAAATAATTACAATGATCCGCTGTGACAGGAAATCCTATCAGACTCCTTTGTTGAATGAACTATGAATGGATAAAATTTATTTTTCAAAGGCTTCTAATTCCATCAAATTACAATGTTTTTCACTGCAATACTCAATACTGGCATTTGTTAATGAAAATTGTTTAACCACAATTTTTCTTTTGCAATACTGCTTACTGCTAAAATCTTTCAGAGACAGCCTTGGATGAAAAACTACAAAGTATGAAAGTATGAAAGAAATTGTATATTGAGAAAAGACTTAACACTATTTTTAGGTCTTCTATCAAATAATCTAGTTTTTCAATCCTTAGAATATGATCTGCCTTTAACTTATTTAATCACAGCTTGTCTATGACTGGTTTCATAGTGGATTTGCAAACTTCTAAATGTAATTACATTTACCAAGACAAACGTGCCTTAAAGAAAAAATGTTTCTACATATGTCATTCTGTCAGACAGAACGATTGTAGGCTGTTAGACTGCAAATTCAGACACTGTTCTCTAAGCAACCTCCTTCACAACCTAAAAGCATCAGGCCTTTCTCAGAGAGAAATTCTCTTGGATTTGAACTTTGTGCTGTGCCTCGCCTCACAATCTGTTCTTGACAAATTATCTAGTCTCTATTGATCACTTCGGACTGAAGAAGTCAGAGGTGAACCTTTCCTGGACTGCTTGTTTGTTTTGTTACTCTGGACCTTTATACCATCATTAGATACCAGCAATACAGCTTAACAAGCTGCTCGTTACTGACAGAACAACACAGATATTTCTTGGTTCACAACTGTGTAGCCTGTAAGTTCTGAAATTCAAAGACAGCTGTCTTGAATACTCATTCCTCACAGCTCATGCCACAGACACGACAGGTATGCTGAAAAGGACAAAAAGTACTGTGGCAAGCACTTCTGGCTTACGAGTTTCTGCTATTATCTGTGATTTTATTAAGATCGTATTATATTTTCACAGGCACTATACAAAGACACAAGGAGGATGAGGGTCTTCTAAAAGACATAACTTGTATTTTTAAAGATCTCTAATGATCACAGCCATTGGAATACAGAAAATGTCACTTATAAAACTATTTCTTCTTTCTTAGTTAAGATGAATCGCTGATATGAAAGAATGCACTGATTTCTTTAAATTTGCCATCTTTTCAAGTCAGTTTTATATGGTGAAAAATCTCCAAACATTTGTGAATTATTTAAAACATTTTCATTGACCTACTTTACCACATCCTGTATTAATGGGGAAAAGCAATTCTTTTTTCAGCTGAAGCCTAGTTACAGTGAAAACCCAAACTAATTTTTCCAGTCATCAACATAAGCCCAAAAGGTGAGATTTTATGTGGTGATCAGACCTCTCCAATGTTTTTGCCTCATTGAGTTTTATAATGCTGCTATTCTTGTAAACGCTTTGTCCTGTAAAAGCAAAACTACAGCAGCTAGAACCAGCCAACAGAGACCAAGAGGACTCAAGAGATACAAGGAAATTATTCTATTATTTTTAGTTTTGGGGGCAGTCCAAGTCATTTAAGAGTAAAAGAGAATGAAGCCTAAGTAAACAACATTATTGGTAAATTTGTATTAAGGATCTGTGACATAAAATTTGGAGCTGAGTTTTGATTCCCATCAAGTTTGAAGTGTGCTTAGGCTGAAAGCTCTGAACAGAATCCGTTGACAGGAAAAAAAAGAAATTGCAAATGAGTACAAAGGAAAACATGGCAAACATTCAGCTAAAACAAGATGCAGTAGCACAGATGGATGAAAAGTACAGTAGCATAGCACAGATGGACCAAGTTCTGCTCAACAACAGAGGGTTAACCCTTACTTGGATTTTTGTTTGTTTCAATTAGATTTATCTAGAAATTAATCCCCAAGAGGACTACTCTGACATCAATGTAATAAAATCACAGATTTAAGATGTATAAAACTTTTTTGACAGATGGCATACTTATTTGAGAATAATATGCGGGGGGAATTCAGAACAAATCCATCCTCAAAAAAATTGGAGGAAACCCTGTATAAAAAATAAAAAAATTTAACTTTGAGGTTTCAAAGAAAAACATTCTTCATTTGACAAGCAAGAACACTTCAGTGTCAACATGAACCTCTTCCATTTGAAAGAGCTTTCTTATTAAGGAATGACCTACACTTAGAGAAAGATGTTTAAACACCCCCTACTGATGACATTTTTATCCAAATATGTTAACACAAATCTTTTGCTTGAAAGTAGGCAAAACACCCCCTCCAAACCAACCCAAATTTCCTTTGGTATTACTGGCAACAATCCAGTAGTCCCCAGCTAATCACATTCCTGACTATAAAGGCAAAGTCATTCAATACTGAAAATACTGCAGTGACGCATTTTTATTTTTGAAAGAAGAAAGAATATTTTTCTGTCAAACCTATTAATGGACTTTGTATGAATATAAACATGAAGTGCTTAATCCTACACTGCAGTTGTACAAGCTCTAATAGACTTGGAGACGCCCAATAAGAACCCTTTCCTACCTTACTCCCATGTCTCTACACTCTCAGACAAATTTACTTCATTAGGAAAAAGAATATAAGGAGATTCTTCAAAACTTAACAGTTGATAGGAAAAGGGAGTGACGAAGAAAGAAATAGGCTTTCCAAATAGTGAAAAATTATACCATTGGATGGAAAAAGATTAAAAGATTGAAGCAAAAGTTTGGAAGTCATGAGTAGCAACAGAATGATCCCTAAATGAATGTACTATGGGAATATAAATTATACTGCAATTACAGCACTCTTAAAAAGTGTGATAGACAATTTAACTACAATGTTATTGAAATACAAAAGCTATTGAAAAAGAGATTCATGAATCTGCTCTTTAAAAAAAACTAATTAAAATAAAAGGGCTGTAATACTCTCTGCTTTAGAGAGAGAAAAATAAAAGTGATGGGAAAACTTGAAGCACTCATTTTCTTTTTTCTTTTTTCTTTTTTTTTTTTTGATGAATGAAAGTGAATTTTTAGAGTCCCACTTTTCAGCCAATCCTAATATTGGAGATAGAAGAGAATTGTTTGTGCAGCACGTTTAATAGCTTTTGTACAATTTATTTGAATACAGAATAAATCAGAAAAAATAACACAGATTCCTACCACATTTACACTAGTAGGAGTGTAAATTATCTTTTTGAACTGTGCTTCCTTTAACATCAAACCAAATTAAAAAACCTTTCCTCAAGATTGATTCCATTTGGATTTATACACATATTGCTTGACACAAGATCGCTTATTTCTCTTTCAATGCATCTTAATCTTAACTTGCAACAATCCCATCCTTCTGTCCTGAACATCTCTAAGATTATTTTTTAGAATGCGTTGTGATTTGTAACATGGTGATTAGAGACCTAATTCTTTCCACAGATGATTTATAGTAAGTCAGGCTGGAAAGCAGGCCATTTCCAGAGGTAACAAGCTAATGCATTACCCCTGTGTAACCTTAAACCACACAAGAATGTAATTTGGTTTTCAAAACAATAAATATCTGTATCTCCAAATTTGTACTTATTATGAGACTCATACCTCATGTGCTCTTTTATATTAAAATATTTTGTAAAATCGTAAATGTGTAAATCACAGCACTAGAACAGTTGAACCAATTAGAAACCACTCACAAGGTTAATGGAAGAATTGAGTACCTGATTTAAATTTGTTATTATCTGGAGAAAGACAGTATAGGAGAATACTATACTAACAAGAAGTACACCTATACGCCACATTAATGCTGTGAATTATTATAGGGCTAAGATGTTGTACATAGGAGATCACATATGAGGTTACCAGTAAAAGAAATCCCAATCTGTAAGAGATAAACCAAGTCAGATGATGGTGGTTTAATAACTTAAAGAATTGTTCTTCCCCATCTGAATGAAAAAAAGAAAAGGAAAATTAATCAGGATGTACAGCACAAAGTCAGATTCAGCTTGATTGATCTAAAATACTGTGGTAAGAGCTGGATAGAAAGCAAACTGAAAACGGTAATAATTCTCCCATCCACATTACAAGATACGTAAACAAAAGAAGATAAAACAGCATTCAGTTACTAACTCCTTTCTTTTTGCATTTCCAAAAGGCAGTGTATGACAGAAAAATAATTCAGGGAATATTTTGGTGCAAAAATGATAGTCAAAATCCAACCCTCAGTATTCTGATATCACTTTTAAAATTAGGATCTTCAGCAAGATACATATGCCATATGTTTGCCATGATTTATTAATACATTTTTGTTGACATTATTGTACTGTGTTTGCACAATGAAATTACGTAACACTTTTAGAGTCATTTAATTTAGCAGCTTCATTGTCCATTGTCATTAGGTTAAAAGCATCTCAGGCAGTAAATCTATATAATAATTCAGAAAATTTTCTATGTAAGTGGGAAAAGTGAATAAGAAAAAATTTTCTACTTAAAAGGTGAAGAAGAAAGGAGCAAGGAAGCAAAAGTTAAAGTAGTGATTTAGAGGGACAGTCCAATATATATATATATATATATCAGTAATTCTAGCTCATCCGCATTGTCTTTTATAGCTTGGTCTCTCTGCAGCCTTAAACCGAGCCTGCAATCAGACAAGTTCCCTCCAGCTACACTGGATCATTTAGAAGATAATGGACATGGGGATACATGTGAAGTGATGTTTTCTGCCCAGACTCAAAGTTCTTCAGTAGTTCCCTGAACCTTTATCTAAAAGGTTAATAATTTGTAACAGCTGGTGGTATCATGGATTTTTTTTTTAATTGGCATTATGGAAAAAAGGTCTATCATTAGTCTCTAAATATTCTAAATTTACATACATATAACTGAATTGTACCAGTTCAGGATGAGCTGAGAAGAATGAAGATATCATGTAGCTTTAGGAATCTGCACATTGGAATAGAGTGCTAAGGCTAAGTGAGTTATAACTATGTGGAACTGTGACTATTTCTTTGTTGTAAAACACATGATGTTCAAAGGTAAACTAAAGATGATGATTTTTACTAAACAGAATTGAGCTTTCACTGAAGAGTAATGATTGAACAGATAGTTGGGATCAGAAACTTATGTCGGGTAGTATGTGAAAAAGAAAAGATTCTGAAGATGCTCCTGTAACTTTGTCAGTATTCTTAATATGGTGTTGTTGAGAAGGATCTATTTTAATGCTGAAAATAAATAAAACTCAAATTATTCACTTCATGTGTAATTCTGAATTTTCAAACTTCTGTGTTTTTCAGAAAACCATGTTTAAATTCATTGCATTTTCAAAACTAATGAAGTAAATTTTTCACTAGCTACTCGCTTTGACCAGCTACGGACAATTTTCACTTCCTATCCTTTTTTTTTTCTTTTCTTTTTTTTTTTTTTTTTTAAACAAATCCTGATGATTGTCTTCCCTGTGAACTGCCCCGGGAAACCTCATTTGAATGTTTTTTTTTTTTTTTTTTTTTTAAATACAGCTAGTGCTGTTATTTCCCAGGCGTTGGGTGATTTGCATATCATTTTTAGATGGTTTTCACTTCATGTTTCATTGCAGCACGAGTGGTTGCTCCGTTCTTTGTGGGTTTTATCTTGGGAAAATTCTGTGCCCAGTATCCTGGGCCATTATCTGTCAGATAACACTTTGAAACAGAGCACACTAATCACAAAACCTGGCCCTCTTTTCCAAAACATCAGAAAGGAAAGGGGAGGAAGGAACTGGAAACAGATCATATTCAACATCTGCTTCAAATTTAAAGTTAAGGGTAAAAGGAAAGAGAAGAGCTCTCCCTTACACTGTTTATACCACAAATGGCACTGCATCTTCTCTCAAAATGTCTCTCTAACTACTGGGATAATCATGCCAGATGCAGTCTGTTCTGGAGAAGCAACTTGAACTGGAAAAACTGTAGACAAGTGTAAGGTTCTGAGAGATAGCACAGAAATTTTCACTTTTTCACGATTTGGTGTAAAACAATAATAATTACTTTTGCGAGACAGAAATTCAGCATGACTGCCATGACATCAAATAAATGCTTTTTTTATCTTAAAAGTTAGATTACCTGTTCTTATGTTTTTCTTAGCAGAAAAAAACAGCCTAAGAACACTGAATAAACACAGTATCAATATTTTTACATATTAGAACAAACAAAACAAAACAAAACAAAACACTCCGGTCCTTGTCACTTTACAATCTTTGTTCAAGCTGAATGACTGGAAAAATCTGTGGGTTTTTTCTAGTAGTTAAATGCATACAGACAAATCAATGCTATTCTAGAAAAGACATTCTCAAAACAAATCATGTCTTTAGAAGAATTTGAAATCAAAGTGAAAACGGAAGAATTTTCAGCTTGTCTCTCATAGGTTTTTTTGCAATCTTGACCATATATGTAGGAATTTCACCCAGGAAACACCTTTCTGTTTCTTTAAAAAGGTAGAAAGAAAAATCTGTTATCTGATCCTGGCCATGCATCCATCTTTGCATCCCTTCAAGCAACAAGGAGCTAGCTCTTCAGCCCCTTTTCAGCAAGGTGTCTCCAACCTTTCTCAGTAAAAAATTTTGTGTACGGTAAAACCAGAGGTAAAAATCCATGTGCACTTCTCATCCTTCATACTCCTCCACATCCGTTGCTGTGCCAGCACACACATTTACTCTAAATTGAGTTTTATTCAAAGGAAATGTTTTGTTTCCTATTACAATTTCATGTTAAGCTGTTGCACCAGTTTAAGAATTTCTCTTCATTTAGACAGACTTTATCTGCTCTTTTGGTCAAAACATGCCTAATAACATAATCTAACTGCAAACCAAGCAAATAAAAGTCTCGTCAGTTTCAATGAACACCAAATTAATGTTCCTTCTTTTCATACATTTCTCTCTAAATATATCTATTTAGAAAATTGTAGAACATAAAACTTCCTGAATATGGACTGCGGTTAACTAAACTAAAATCAGGGATCCTCATTCATTATTTGAGATCCTTACTCATACAGAAAATTCCACTTTTAGCCAAGGTCAGACCTTAGAAAGAAGTACCTAAATCATTCTGTCAAAAACTCTCTCGGAGGTTCTTAAGTAAAATTGACAGATTCCTTAAGAATTTGTGTCTATTGCTTCTCACAAGCACATTTAGGTAAAGCCCAGAGGGTTTTAGAAGTTAAATAATAAATAATTTGTCCATTTTGAGGACTATTGTACAACAAATGGCTGAGAGAAAATTCCTGTACAATACAGTTCTCTTGTTTTAGTTGAACATTGCAAAATTTAGTTTTAACATATTCTCTGGTTTACTGCAAGTATTTATTTTGATTTTCCTTTAATTATCTAGACAAATACTATTCACAATAGTTATTGCAGTATAGTAACCTTTGGTCTCCTATATCATACTCTAAAGACTTTTTCTTAAGGAACAGAGGTAGGATTTTTTGGCATGCACTCCTTCTTTGTCATACCAAATTACAGGTTTCTTTAAAGATGATCAAAACAAGTATATGTAAATGAAGTTTAATTCACTGACCTACTTCAGATCTAATTCAGCTTGACCTCTCATGTTTCCTGACCTGCAGCGCTCCCTTCCTTTCTTTTTATCATTAATCTTTAGCCTTCCCCAGCTTCTTCCTCTGCATTCATTGATCTTTCTCCCTACAATTATAAAGGCATTTTCACATGATTGTAATTCTCTTTCTATCTCTCCTCATAACTCTGTTGGTCTCTTGAAAATGGATATGAGCATTAATCTGTATCCATTTCCTCACTTCCTTGTCTTCATGTCAATTTCACATTTCTGTTCTATTCTAAATGTCCTTACAAAAGGACATGATAACCTCTTTTGTTGGTCCTTCAAACAGACATGAAACCATCACTTCTATGATACCTCGCTGTCCTTCTACAATATATCTCTTTCACTTTTTTTCAACTCTCCTTTTTCTGTTCCTCTTCAGGAAAAACTTTCTTCTTCATTTTACCAGCTGACATTTCTTAAATAGAAATTACCTTCTCTTCCCTGATGTTCATCCATATCTCTTCTGTTGAGATTCCTTCTATTCTATCCCTAGTGTCTTACATTGTCATGAAATAAGTGGCAAAGAGTCTATTGGAGCTGTGTTTTCTGACGGATTACACCTGTGAACCTATCAGGCCTCTTACTTGGGCTCAGTGTAACCAAATTTGAGAAAGTATCTTGTAATTATATGCCTAACTCTAACTTCCTTCCTAAAATTCTCACTGCAGCGTGAAAGGCAGCATTTTTTTCAAATTCTCAGTAAAACTACTCTCGGTAAAACATACCCCTCTTTCCTGTCGTTTTGCGAAATGTCAGGGGCTCAACAGCAAGGACACAGACACTGAGTTAAAACCAAAAATAAACATGTATTACATTAGCTCAAAGCAGGAAAAAGAGTAAGCAAGATGAAAAGAGCAAGCAAGGTAATGCACCTAATCATTACTAGAGAAAGTCAGACCCAGTGATTAAGAAAGATGCATCACCAACTGCCTTTCATACATTACCATCAACCAAGTTGTGTACATCAGCTGGGGACCCCCATCACAGCGAAGGATTTTGAGAACCCTCCTGGCAACTGGGAATTCCTGCGCAGTGCATCTCCTTGTAGATGAGGTCTCCAACATTATTGCGACAGAGGTCCTGCTTTTACATTCTTTATCAAACATGACTTCGTGACTACCTGCATGTGCCTCAGAGCTGGCCAGGATCTGAGACAGTCTGAGCAAGTTACTGCTTTCCTGGCTTTGGACATGCAAAGTACCTGGTTTTTCATATGTGAGGCATTTGATTTTAGACATACAGGTTGGGGAGTTCACTGAATAAGTCAATTCTGATTCAAGCTCTATGGTTTAGGCCTTCTTATATCACTTGTCTCCTTCAGTATTAGTTACTCTATAATTTTACCATAATGAAAGCAAGACAAACTTGAACATTTACCTGGACATTTCTTCACAGTCATAATAGCTGAGGTACATCAATATTACTTTGAACTGCTAGATTTTCATTATAAAGGAAATACTAAAAATAAAAGAAAGAAACAAACAAAAAGCTGTTGTGTAAATTATCACTATGGGAGAAGAAAAACTGAGTAATATAAATAGTAACACCTACAACACCCTCAATATTACTCAAGGGAGTTTCTCTGTGTGTATATATCTAAATATGTATGTACACAACTGCATTAAATAAGATTTTAATTAAACATGGAAGTTGAGACTGAAAAAAACTACTAAAATGTGATGATTTGACAGAAATAAACATCATCTTGTTTGAGACACAAGGAGACCAAGACAGTGAATCCTGGAAAAACCAATCCTGTTGTATTTACAAGGCTGCAGGCCTGCTAAGTGTAAAAACTTGCCAAGTCTAACGCAGATGAAAGCTTTATTAAACTCTTGTCATGAAGACAAACCCTAAGGCTCAGATTCATAACCACCTCACTTGTGGTATGCAATATATCTTTTCTAATAATTTCACATGGATATACGTTCTCTCCATGATTTGATATCAGCTTCAAACTACAAAGTTGCTACTAATGCAGTATGCAGTATGAAAAAAATCTTTCCAAACCCAGCAAGTTCCCTACATTACAGGGGACACAAGGCACTTCAACAGCAATACACTATTTTTTTTACGCTTCTTATTCTCTAGAGAATGAAGCATCTGGCAGATAATCGTGAAATCTCTCTTTACACTTGTCAAAATACAGGTAAAATAATAAAAAAATATCCTCACTGTATAATAATTTAGGACCTAAGCTAGCAGAAAAACAAATGTGAAAGAAGAAAACCCAAAGCAAAAACATGCCTTATTAGCTGGTTTGATTTCCATATGTGATCCATATTTCCTTCAGGTCAGAGCTGACGGGACAGATTTGTAATATTTAAGTGCTGAGACCCATTCCTCAGATTACCTATATCCTGGCTTCATCTCCCTAAAAAGAAACCATTTACTTGGAGCAAAGCCCTTCCATATGAATGTACCTACTCACTACAAATTTAAACAAAAAACAAATAAAAGTGAACCTCTAGGAACTCCCTGAAATCCAGAGACCTGTTAATTAATGCCACTAGAAGATTGTAAACCTGTCACTCATCAAAAGCTGCTCAAGACCGCATTTTCTTTTAGTACACAAGAATGGTTCTCAGACATGCCCTCAAGATGAGTGTCCCACAAAGAGATATCAGCTACCTTGTCAGTAGAGAATTCATGCTTTACAAATGCATCCTTTCCCAATAAACAAAATAATCAGTGGGGTTGAGCTAGGTTCCCTACTGAGCTTGCATCAACGAATGTAAGTAAAATTTTTTACTAGACTTACTTACTTCACATGTATTTTAGTGGTGAGAAATATGTTAGCATTAATTTTAACTAAAATAAACATGATGAGTACAAAGAGAAAGGATTTGCCCCTTCTCATTGTTGTCTGTCAAAGTATCAAAAACCTATGTGAGCCAATATTCTCATTCAAAAATACTTCTGAGTCTCTAGGGCTATACTAAGTCAATAGGCATTAGTTTTGTATAACATAAATATTAAGGGAAGAATAAACTCTTGAGAAAGGCTTCAAATGCTTGGCACAAGAGCAAGAGCTGTTGCAAAGAATGGTGCCATGCCTGCAGGAAATTAAAATGATCCCTGTCAACTGCCAAGTGATTAAAGAAACTAAACTCTTCCTGTCTCCTCCTCCACAGGATATTAATGTCACCTTCATATACAACATCAGTTGCCACTACCCAGTGTCTTAGCTGCCACTGCTACTCTAGCCTGAACAAAAGGTTAAGCACCTAACCGAGTTTAAGAACCATGGTATCTTTTTTTATTATTATTGTTTTCCTTTAAGATCTCTTTCATGCCCCTCACTTTCTCAAGGATGCTCAGCAATTTCTTTCCAGTTAAACAGAAAGGGTGGGAAGCTGTAGTCAGATGTCTACTCTGCAACAGGATTGGGATTCCAAAGACAAATATTTTTATCATCACTGTTCAATTTTACAGTGATTTAAAGCTTTGCTCATAACCACAGCAGCTGCTATTCTAAGCAGCAGTAATATCAATGTGATACAGTTAATCCCGATCACCACCCTGACACTCACAATGATCTGTGATTCTGAAGATTACACACACTGTGGAAAATAAACACAACAGGAGGAATCTCACTTACAAATATTTTCTGTTACTGTAATCTTACTAGCCTCTCACATCTCTTTGGTGAAATGTGGAGGCATTCTGAGAAGTCTCTTTCAATCAAGTCAAACCATTAAGCATACTTTTGAGGTAGGTGTGAGCGGTCTTAAAATCATTGCATGTACATTGTGTGCTGTTTTAATTTATCAAGAACAGCAGAATATTTCAGAATTAAAAATAATATTAAAATGTGTCATCCTTTGTTTCTTGGTAATGTTCATTCTTGGAGTGTTATACCATATTATAAGTGGTAAGCCTGAATTACTGTTTTCAGGGCACAGTTGTAAAATTACAGTTGCCTGTATGCGACCAAATTTCTTTTTTAAATTGTGTGGGATTTTTACCCACTCAGTATTAATAAAAACCTGCTCTTTTTATTTAATGTTATTCTTATGGTAAGGGCATCTGATTCCGATCGTTCCAATATTGTTGAAGTTCCAGTCAGGCAGATGTTTTGTAGCTGCAATAAGGGAATGTAAACAACTGTCTACATACAATCCTATTCGTGGTAGTCCTGCTGCCAGAGTAAAAAGACAGGTACAGGACAGTAGATTAAAAGAGTAATTATTTGCATTCTCTTGAGAACTGCAGCCTTTGTTTCATGTTAGCATGATGGTCATCTCTGTTAACATGGATTGAACAGATGATGTGTAGCATTACTGTTCATTCCAGAACCAGAAGACACATTTAAAAGCCTACCTGAAAGAGTAAAACAGAATATACGGAGCACCAAAGACTTCAATAGCAAGAGCAGGTGGGATCAGTATTTATCCAACCAGGACAAACCCAGACTTAAGTAATAATAAAGAGCATAGGATATTTGAGGGAGAAGAATGGTGTCAGAAAGAAATAAAAGAAATAAGGAAGAGAGAGAACATTAGTAGAATACTAGAGCTGTCATTGATTAACAAACACTTAGGAAAGCCTTGTCTTACAGGACATCCCCAAATACTGGGGAGGGATCATTATCATAAGAGGCAGGTGACGGCAAGCTTTATTCATGCTTTGCTTTCTGGTTTTGTTGCTTTTTATTTCCCAGGGCTCATTTTCTTCTTTTAATCTCTTTCTGCCAAGACAGCTTCCTAATTGCATCATGGAAGAGACTTGTTCTGCTCTTATTGGAAGAAGTCTTGAGAGGAAACTCTGAGTCTATGAGTCATAGCATCTTTCATGCTGTAAAACCCACCATCAGCAACACCCACCATCAGCAAAATCTTATATGGGATAAAAGCAACCTGCCTGGAGAAGGCGGCAGTCTGAGGCACTGTACAGCTTCACAGGGATGTAAATTGCCTTTCCAGCAAGGGTATCAGGGAAGGAAAATACCTACCCATCACAACCAGGCATATGCACTACGATTGCCGCTGGTGATGATCACTTGAGAAGGGTCACGGGAAATACAGATCAGGTTGGGGAAGAGCAGGAAGCACACCATCACAACCACTTTACCTGAGGTCTTATGTGGGTGTCTCCCTGTTTCCCAAACTCAGTCAAAATTTTATTATTCCAGCATTTAATTGCAGAGCTGGACTGCAGAACACCAAAAAAGAAAAAAAAAAAAAAAAAACCCACAAAAAAAAAAACAAAAAAAAAAACTCACTGCATCGCAAGATTCCTGTGTCTTATCCATTTAAATGCAGAGTTGGACAGAAGAAAACAAAAAAAAAAAAAAAAAAAAAAAAAAAACCCACAAAAAAATAAACCAGAAAAACAACTCACTGCATCGCAAGATTCCTGTGTCTTATCCTAAAAGACATTGTAACTATAAACTTTTTACAGACTTCTTACACATACACACATGCTCCTTCTTTCTATTGCAATGTGTACATAGTTGATTTTTCAGCTCCTGAATCGTGTGTTTTAAAAACCAAATGCCCTCTTAGCACCATATTGCCTGAGCACATTCTTGTGCAGTAACAGAGAACCACAAGGCCTGTAGTTGGAACCTACAGTATTAAGTTCTGCTGAGGCTATTAGAAATCTGCAACATTAACTGATTTTACTTCTTAAATGGTAGGATATTTATAGATGGCACAAGTCACAAATTTCTTGCCTTCACAGTATATAACTCATTTGTCGACATTCCGAAAAAATTTTTCTTCATTGCCTGAATGTTTTCATTGTATCAACAAGCTGATAATATTTGTTAAATGCAGAAAAGTGCAATAAAAACCTACTAACAGCCCTTAACAAATATATAGAAATAGTATCTTAAAAGATTTCTGAATTACAGACTAGGAATCCATATTGAGAAATACGCCTTAAAGATTCAAACTCTCAGCTCTTCAAGTGTTATTTTACTGAGCATAAACTCATCTGACATTAACAATCATGAATTAAGGTGACACAAAGCAACAATGATACTGAAGACAAAAAGTTTCAAGTTGATAACCTGGCTCTACTCGCTGCTTTGCAAGGTCACAGTTTACATATGGGCAAAACCATTAAGACTCATAAAACAGTTGAAGAGAAAGAAGAAAAATAGGGTTACCAAGAGACTAAATTGCTTTTTGGAGTCCAGCCTCACCTGACAAGAAAGAATTATCCCTGTTTCTTTCTTTTATAGAATGCAGTCCCTACGAAATCCTGGTTACAACATCCTGAGTGATTATTCTTTCTTGTATTCAGTCCCCACTTATGTTACTTTACTCTTCTGATATGCATTACATGGCTCATCAGAAACAGCATTCAAGTCAATTTATAACTAGCAGCTAACAAATTAAATACTACCGAGAAGTATGTATATACACTTAATTCTAAGTAAGGTCTACATAATCCGTGAATCAAGAGTCTGACAATTCCCGCACATAGGCCTCCCGATTTGAAAAGGTTTATTGGGATATTTAATCTCAAAAACAACCCCTTAATACTAGAGGAACAGCTCAACAATGCAGGAAATCAAGGAATACTAGTATTATTTCTCTTGCATAAGTACACATGTACGTATGTATTTATAAAAAAGTAGGTATGTATATACTTATTTAAAGTAGATATAAGAATGAGACTACATAAATGGCATTAAAAACACCATAGGAAAAGGCAGCTTATCATGAACCTTATACTAGGTTTCAAAGTTAAGATTATTCTATAGCAAAATCAAATACATTTTTGAGGTATGGACATGTGGAAGTAAGACACACAAAACAGCTTTAATTCTGCCCTGAGAATAGCTCACAATAATTCAGCTAAGATTCTGGAACTTGCTAGTTCTCTTAGTTAAGATATCAACAGCGCTTAAAACGAATTTGCTTTCTTTTTTTTTTTCTTTTCTTTAACCCAGTCACACAGTTTGGAGTTTATATGGTTTGTAGGGTGTTGTTGAGACAGCTGCAAACAAGAGTTGCCAAAGCTGTGTCGTAGCAGACACAGCAGGAGCCACATCACCAAATTCATTTTTCTGAAGTGCTGAAGGTGGAAATGTTTTGGAATGCTGCAGTGCATAACCTGAAGACCGACCACTCATGCTGACACGAATACTTGATCTATAGAGATAGGAGGCTTGATATGACAAAGGAGGAATATAAAAGTGTTTAGGAACTTTTTTTAATTTAAAAAAGTTCTTCTTTCTTTTTTTACTTCTTAAAAAATCTTCTTGGATGGATCCTTTCTGGCCCCAAAAACCAGTGCATGTCTAGGTACTGCAATAGTTCAGTGAACATTCCCTCTTGGACAGTGGTGTCTTCTGTCCTCTCCCTGTCTGGCTTCTGGTTCAAGGAGCTGGGCACTCAGAGAACAAGTGTTCTTACTATTAAAGACTGAGGCAAAGGCAGCATTTAGTACCTCAGACTTTTCCTGACCTTGATTACTGCTTTTACCCCCGCATCCAGTAAAGGATGGAGATTGTCCTTAGCCCTCCTTTTGCTGTCAACGTATTTATAGAAACATTTTTTATTGTATTTTATGGTGGTAGCCAGGCTAATTTCTACATGGGCTGTGGCCTTTCTAATTTTCTCCCTGCGCAGCCTTGCAAAATCCTTATAGTCATCCTCAACGGCCAACCCCTTCTTCCATAGGCTATACACTTCCCTTTTCTTCCTGATTTCCAGACAAAGCTCTCTGTTCAGCCAGGTCAGTTTTCTACCCCACCGGCTCGTTTTGCATCTCACTGAGATGGCCTGCTCCCAAGCCTTAAAGATTGTCCTCTTGAGGACAATCAGGTCCTCTTATGTCCAACAGGACTCTCAAGGACTGTCGTGTTTGAAAAAGGACCCGAAAGGTTTAGAGCGACAAATGTAGGCTCAGGAAATGCAAACTCCCTGAGAGCTAAAGAACTGAGTTGAAAGGTTCGGGTTGATGAGACAATGGGTCTTAAGCCTCTGGGTGAGGAAAAGAAAACCAGCAAAACAGATTTTGGATTAGGGGGGTGAAAGAACAATTAGAACTGTAAATCAATCACCTAAATTTGGATAGGACAGAGATGGAAAAGAGGGAGATGTCGAAGAGGGGGTGGGTGCTTGGGGGGTGTGCAAGGAATAAAACTGGCATGGGGAAATGCAGTTCTTTTAACCTCACAGGTTTTGGTTCGGAATTGAATTCTTCGGGGCAAAATTCCTTGTAGTCTTTCTCACTCCTCACAGGAGACAGCCACTTTTCTACTTCATGTCTTTAGAAGGTGTGCATTCCTCAAGTCAATGTATCCAACACTGTGTTTGGCCCAGCTGCACAACTTAACGTCACCAGGATTCCCGGGGAGAGGTTTTGGGTCTCTCTCCACATTCCAGCAGGGCCTTCCCAGCTCTCAGACCCTTTCTCTCATCCCTTGCTGATGGTAAATCTCAGTGCGGGGGTGGGGGGCTTCAGGTTCCTGCCTCCTTCTTCCACCCCCATCGGTAACTGGCAAAAATGAAGGACTACCTACAGTTACGGAAGATCTTCTACTGTCCTGGATTGAAGATTGACTGCGGGTCTCTCTCTATGTCTCTCTGTGTCTGTCCAGGTGAAAATAAAATGGATGCACACTGGGGAAGCCACATAAATTGAGGCTTTTACAGGTTTATTCAAAGAGGCGTTGATAGACGTGTCTCGGCTCCAGGGGCGGCAAGCCGAAACCTGAGACAAGCAGCCAGCCCTTCCATTCTGCCACAAAGACCATGAGAAAAACAATCTTTTCCCACACTAGGCAGGAGAGGAGGAGGGGGCGTACCTAGTCCCCCAAGCCAACATTTTAACCCATCACACCTTTGCCCTTTGGTGTTGCCTCCCAAGAGACTCTGTCAACCAGTATCCTAAACTGAAGTCCAAAGTCACCATTCTGCCACAAAGACCATGAGAAAAACAATCTTTTCCCACACTAGGCAGGAGAGGAGGAGGGGGCGTACCTAGTCCCCCAAGCCAACATTTTAACCCATCACACCTTTGCCCTTTGGGGTTGCCTCCCAAGAGACTCTGTCAACCAGTCTCCTAAACTGAAGTCCAAAGTCACAGTTCTACTGACCTCCCTCCCTACTTCCTCAAGAACTGAAAACTACCATCTCATGATCACTGTGTCCCAGATGGCCTCCAACCTTCCAATGTACTACAAGTCCTTCTGTGTTCATGAACAACAGGTCCATCAGGCAGCATTCCCCAGCTGGCTCACTCTCCAGCTGCGTCAGGAAGTTGCCTTTCACGCACTCCAGGAACCGTCTAGACTGTTTCCTCTCTGCTGTATTGGATTTCCAGCAGATATTTGCTAAGTTGAAGTCCTGCATGAGAACAAGTGCCAGTGATTGTGAGACTGCTCCCAGATGCTTATAGAATATTTCACCTACATCTTCATCCTGACTGGGTGGTCTATAACAAACTACCACCAAGATGTCTGCCTTGTTGGCCTTCTCCCTGATTCTAATCCATAAACACTCTACCCTTTCATCACCATCATGAAGCTCTAGACAATCCAAACACTCCCCAACATACAGCGCCACTCCACTGCCTCTCCTTCCTGGCCTGACCACGCTGAAGAGTTTATAACCATGTAACACAGCACTCCAGTTGTGCGAATAGTCCCATCATGTCTCTGTGATGATGACTATATCACAGTTTTCCTGCTGCACAACAGCTTCCAGCTCTTCCTGTTTGGTGCCCATGCTGTGAGAGTTGGTGTAAATGCACTTTTCTTGGGCTATTGATTCCGTTGCCTTTATGGGTGGAGAAGGCTTAATTCCTACCTGACCTTTCCCAGGTGCTACCATGATTCCTAGCCCATCAGTATTCCTCGCGTCTATACTATCGCTTGGCACTCTGTCCTCTATCTCCACTGGTGTGGCAGACCCAAGGAGCTCACTAGTACACCGTCCCACAAATGTTGATGTATAGGTCTCAGACTCAGCTCCAGTGAGCCTGATTTTATCCTTTTCCCCCTTCAAATCTGGTTTAAATCTTTCTTTTCTTAAAGCTTTGCTTAAAGCTTTCTTACTTTTTTTTTTTACATATTTCTTCTTTCATTTGTGAATATTATTCTGTTATGTCATGAACCAGCCATATTTCCACCAACTGTTCCCTCACTAAACTCTGGCTCTCTGGGATAAACTGGATGGACCCTTCTCTCCCCCTAGCTTAGAAAGGATGAAAGCTGTAAAAAAAAAAAATCTGTACAGGACACCCTGACCAATAAGCACAAAATGAAGCAATGTGCAACCTTGAACTGCTTAAGCTAAAAGTAAGCTGCAATCAAAGGAAGATGTCCCTAAAGAACCATGTGCAGAAAAGCAGTAACAGGTACTACAGAGGCTTTAAGTCTTCAAGGGAAGTGATGAGAAAATAACTGATCTGGACAAGGCAACAGGTGTCCATCATATGGGACCCACTTCTGGAACAGAATCATCGAGAACTATTTACCTCTGGGAAAGACTAGGTAAACAAGAACTTTCAGGTGGACTGTCCCTACTAGAAATTACTGCTTATTATTTGAAGTAAAATATTGAAACCACTGTATTTTAAAGTGTTTACAACTGCTCCTTCTTTGCCACTTTTAAAACATCTCTTCATTTAGTCCCATGTTCAAATCCAACACTAAAGTCTACAAGCACTAAAGCATCTGCAGCAGATACTTGCAAACCATGATACACCTGGTGACCTGCTAGTATACCAGATCTCCAGGCTGCATTTCATTGGAGAGCAGTGGAGGTTCAGTGATGAATTCAGTGATGTATGTCTCTCTACATGGCTACAGTTACTGTTCATATGCACAAAGGATGGGAAGGTGCGACTTACTGATCAAACATTTTGAGTTCTTTCTGAGTCCTATGCTCTCTGGAAAGAGACTTCAGTACTGTATTACGGTGGGGAGCAGGTGCCTTGCTGACTGTTTTGTAGGAGAGTATATGCATCAAATGATGGATTGCATAGGTTGTTTGGATATATGCACTTAACCCTTGGAATGCAAGACTTTTTTTTTGTACAAAGAATTGTATGTGTATGTTCCCTAAACAACATGATCATAATTGGCCCACCTCTGAGCAGAAAGTATGACTAGACAAGGTCCCTTTCAACTAAAACTATTTCATGATACTCATATAAACATATGCACATACATACTGTAATAAATGCAAAAAGCTTTGTCTTCCAGAATTTACAAGGCAATAGATACACTAATGATGGTTGCAGTGTAAGTAAATAGATTAGCAGATATGACAGAAGTAGAGATGATGATAGCGCATTGAATGATCGAGGATGCAATTTACACAAATCTTTCGAACTCCCAAATCACATTTGAAACAACTAATAAGATTAGGAAAAAAGAGCCTCTAGAATTTGGAAACGCACTGTACAGAACTAAAGTCTGTCTTTCTGGGGTGAGACGCTGTGTTTTAAATGATAGTAATTCTGTGATTCTCAGTCTCAGTTAAGCTCTAATCCTCTAAAATGAAGAAACCCTGCTTTATTGACTGCAAAGCCACAGATTGCAAGAGTATTAATAAAGACTACATGTGTACCTGTTTTCCTTTTTCCCTTGGTATAAAAGCTGCAAGGGGACTCATCATGCATAAAAGACTTACACTCCACTCTGCTTCAGTGTCCAGCATGCATAAAACTTGGCCAGGCTGACCATTATGCTGCAGGTATTATGAACTCCCAAACTGGGACTCAGGTGCTGAGTCTTTAAAATAGTCACTCGCACTTAAAATGGTTTCTTACAGGACATAGCACTTCTCAAACTGAAAAATCCAGAAAGTCTTCTGTAATAATTCTATTAGTTATTTCTGTCAATGCAGTAATTTTTTGCTTACTGAAAGGGGATAGGAGAAGAGATGGAGATTAAACAAATTATTCTGAAGCTGAGAGCCTACTGTGAATGCTATATAATCCTACTATGAATCCTTCGTTTAGGGCCTGTGTACGTCCAGTAGATTTCTGCCACTGCAGCTTAGAAGTGAAGCTAAGCAGGACAGCACCCATCAGTATACAAACAATGCAGCTTTATCTATTTCAGAGACATTTTACACAGAGAATCAAGTACATTTTAAAGTAATATTCAGGCATTATAAGACAGTCCTCCAGCTATTACTGGTTTATTGTGCAATTCTATTAACACTTTTGAGAGGGAAATTTGGCAAATGTTTTTTATTTACTTTAGCATCCTAAGAGGATTTAAAGTAAATCTGAAATTACAGAAATGCTGTCAGCAGAGAAATACCGCCAGAGGGGACTTCAGTGATCTGCTTAAAACTTATTTTAAAATCCTTTTATTGTGATTTTTCTTCAACTACTTTGACCAACAAGGATTTGAAATAGAACCATGAAAATAGCATATGGATAAATGTAGGAATTCTAAGCTTACATCAAGGTAGTAGAAATTCCTTTGATCTACTCCCAGAAGTTTGCATAAATAAATTTGTTCTTTAATCCAGTAAGTTTTCTTATACTAAAGAAAATTCATGGGATGCTTTCCTGTCATTTGCTCCTTTGTTCATCTCTCCATTTGCTCACTTTTCCATTTGCTGTTGCTGCTGCTTTTTCTCCAGAAGAGTGAAGCTATACTGGTTACTCTCTGTTACTTTCCATTAATGAAGATACAATGTTTAGGTCAGTTCAACATTATCTTATAAATCTCAGTTTGATTTTTGTGACAGAGTGTAGATTGTCTCTAAGCAAAATGCCAGAAATACCTTCATCCACTGCCAAATGGAGGTCAGAGCTGTCTCTTTTCATTGAAGACAAGAAAGCTGTAGCAGCTCAAAGATGAAGCACATTTCTTTAAAACATGTGAGAGACACCAGTCTAGATAATTCTTTATATAAACAATGTTAACAAGTCTAAGGATTACCTACAGAGCTAAATAATCAGAACATTTGATTTGGGGAAAGAAAAAATTTAATTACCTCTTCAGATTTTTTAAAATTTTCATTTGCTTTTCATCTGTATCTGTATGATACAATAGTCTGAAAAAAATCAAAATACATCAATAAAAAAAGGGTTGGCTGACTGAGTACTAAAGGAGATATTATGACGATGAAACAGAAAATGTATTGCATAAATTAACAATGAAGACTTGATTTGACCAATATTACTTAAGAAAACAGCTCATATTTGCACTAAAATTAACCTGCATTTTAGGTAGTAATCCAGACTAAACATGAATTTTGTTTGCTAAGAATGGGCAAAAAAAGAGCAATGGGTAAAAATAGGTAAAGACATGGATAGATGTCCTCTCCTCAGGTAAAACCAGCTAATTTTGGTTCTGTTCAACTCTCTTCACCAGACAGTTGAATGAAACCACCTTATTTTGTGTGAAAACTGTTAGGGAATACTTACATTTTTCATTTTCCTGTTCAGGAAGATGGAAGCATCCTAAATCATCATAGCATTCCACACCTTCTGTGGTTAAAAGCTTCTCTGAATACAATGTTCAGCTGAAAGTTTTATGTGTAAGTTTCAGACATCTGACAAGACCAGACTCGGGATTTTGGGTCATGTCCATATCCATGTAGGAGTGTGTCACTGGTTTGGCTGAAGCTGAGCCAAGGTCCGATGATGATAATACCCTTCTCTATCCCACCAGAGATAGGGGAAGGGAGAAAAGAATTAGTGAGACCTCTAAAATGCTTTTTGGAAAACTGAAACAAGGTTTAATAACACCACAAACAGGGATATATTAAATACACGAGAGAACCAGTGAGATATTGAGGGTTTTGGGAAGGCGAGGGTTAACCCGCGGTCAGTGGCAACAGCAAAACCCGATCTGTGGTGGTGATCTGAGATGGCGGCGGCCTCGTGGTTCTGCCGCATAACTGGAACACAGGAACCCGCGCAGTTACGAATTACCCGGCAGCGCAAGATAGAGTAGAATCAGCACAATCCTACCAGTCCCTGTCGTGGATTGAGGCGAAAGCAAAAGCAAACAGCTCTCGGGCACGCGGGCAGTCCGGGCTCGGCTCGGCGCTTTCGGCGGGGCTCTGATGCGGCGTGCTGAGGCGGCACAGTGGCTTTTTCCAGCAAGAAACAGCTCAGTCAGTTCTTGGGCACGACTCCTCAGTCGCGGTGAGGGGGGGCTCTGATCCCCCACGGCGCACAGTTCCCAGGCTGGTCCCTCGCGGCGGCAGCTCTTTGCCGAGGAAGCGGAGGCGGCGGCACTCCGGGAAGGGCACTGCTCGTGATGCGGCGTGCTGAGGCGGCACAGTGGCTTTTTCCAGCAAGAAACAGCTCAGTCAGTTCTTGGGCACGACTCCTCAGTCGCGGTGAGGGGGGGCTCTGATCCCCCACGGCGCACAGTTCCCAGGCTGGTTCCTTGCGGCGGCCGGGCCTTGTCGCGGG
>NW_010426227.1:28387-33227 GCF_000710305.1 Buceros rhinoceros silvestris | reverse complement strand
AGTGGCCAAAAGCATGGGAAGAAACTGAGCTCGCAGCACAGTCGCGTGACTTTCAAAGCGAAAGTGGCGCGAAAACTTTCAACCTATGAGGATGCTGCTTAACGTCACATGGCAGGGAATACAAATGCTATAGGTTAGTTTGAAGCAAACTTCTCCTAAAAAGGAGATCTTTGCTAACCTACCACAGAGTGCAAGATTTTGTTTTCCCTAGCAGCCAGTGCATTAAATGGAGTAAATGTCTTCTAGAATTATTAGCTAAAGGAGTAGCTTGTAATTTACATGCTCGAGTTAATGAATCATCTATTTCTGGAAAAGAGCCTGATCAAGTCCATCTTTGCCTACCTGATCATCAGGTTCTTATTAATCAAAATTTTATGTAACTTTTTTCAAAACTGTTTAATCATTATCCCTGAAAATCTGTATTGCACAGATCCATCTACGCTTTGAAAAATGTTAGGACATCAAAGGAGAAAGTACTCTTCCTGAAAAATGCAGGAGAACAGGCCATCATATAATACAGCAAGCATATCAGCGTTTGGATCAATCTGAACTGCTTCTGTTCTAGGAGTGGTAAGACTATTTTGTAAGTGGTCTTGAAATTTCCTGATTTTGAAACAAAAAAGCATCTTAGGCAGTCTGTTATCCATATATGGTCAGATTTCTCAGTAAGGATAGTAGGTTAGGAAGCAGAGGCACATTTATACACTGTGAAAAAGGAATTATTTTTCAGAAACAAGACTTGGGAGAATACTGACTTCTGAGCAACTGAGAGTCTACAAAAAGATTTTAAAATAAGGAAATAAGGTAGTTGTCTGCTGGGAAACAGTAAAGGAGTTCCTTAGGGAAAAGAAACTGCCTGGAGACAGCTGTGTCTTTAGTTATTTTTATGTTAACCTTCAGGAAAGAGAGTTTGGCCTTGATTTTTTCTAAGGAAAATAAAAAAAGCAAAGATTTATTTTGTGTTAACCTTAAGACAAGGAGGTTTGGAAAACCCTTTTTGCTGACTTTGAAAGGAAAAAAATCTTAAAGAAGGGATTGTTTGACACCAGACAACAGAACAGAGCTATGGGAGTAGGTTTAAGTTCTGAATAGACTGTTAAATTTCCCTCTGAGGCTGCAAAGGAAATTTTTGTTTTAATGTTGTTTTCTCCATTTGTTTCAGTTCTCTTTGGTTGGCAGACCATCTGTTCTCAATGTCTGCGTCCTTTTCACTGTGGATTTGTATGCTAAGAACTTCTTTCTTTACAGAGTGCCTGCTGCAATTTCAAGTTTACAACTTGTACAGAACTGATATTCTACCAACAAAGAGAACTTAAGAAAAATAGCTGGTAATTCCACACATACATAATTACAAATTAATTTTTTTTTTATGAGTAATTCGTTTTTCTGTTCCTTCATACTCCTTTAACATCATCCATTATAGAACAATTTAATAGAAGACTGTATTGATACAAAGCCTCCAAAAATATTGCTCATGGCACAGAGAAAGGAGTGTCAGTATGGATATATGCAATGTGCATTTACATGTATCTACTGTGTAAATCAAACACCGTATTTCAAAACATATATATACAAAATTATTTCCTTGGAAAAAGAGAATGCTTCTAATAAGGTTCTAATAAGGTCTAAGGTTCTAATCAACAGGACAATGTCATAGCCTTCTGTCTCCACAGGCAGTTTGGTTGAAAGAGTGGCATAGAAGAAGGAGGTGGGATGGGAGTGCAGAATCTTTTAAGGAAGGCCAAGCAAGAGTATATAAGCTCTATGCACAACTCATGAAGGACTCAGAGCTAAGTGTTTATATCAGGCTAATAAGAATACACTGTAGAAGAAGTATATGAAGAAACACACAAATCAAAACCTCTTAAACATCCATGTCAGCATCCTGTTCAACTGCTTCTCCACTTTAATTTTCCCTGGCAATCAACTGGCAGAATCATTATCTGATTTTTTAGGGGTTGTGTGAACTTGTCTGCTAATTTTGAACCCACTCAAACATCAAGGGTTCAAAATACAAAACTACAGACTGCTGTTTAAAAAAATAATGAGGCCCATGTTCAGGTAATAGAAAAGCATTCCTTTGTTCATGTTCTGTGAGCTATCTCTAGCTAAATAAATAGGCTTCAGAACCTATAGAGCAGAAAAGTACTATGTTGAAAATAGAAACAAAACAGGCTTTCCTGGCAAACTGTTATTTTTCGGCATGTAATGGGTAGGGGTAGAGGAATAAAATCTGTAAGAAACATCTCTTTAAGTGAGTTAAATAAAAATAAAGAAAAACAATCTGCTTAATAACATCACCAACCAATAATGAACAGTGAAACATTTAAATGATTCAGATTAATACACACCACAAATTATATGTTGTGGTTTAACACCAGACAGCAACTACAATCCAGGCAGCTGCTCACTCACCTGTGATGGGATGGGGAGAGAATCATGGCTTGAGATAAAGAAAGACAGTTTAATAGGTAAAGTAAAACAAGCATGCAGAAGAAAAGCAAAATATAGAATTCATTCACTACTTTCCGTCATCACGTAGGTGTTGAGAGCCATTTCCAGGAAAGCAGGGTTCCATCACAATCGTGTTAACCTGGGAAGACAAACGCCATCAGTCTGATGACAATGCACCTCTGCCTTCATTCTTCTTCCCCTTGTTTTTATTGCTGAGCATGTCTCTGTACTGTCTGACTGGTGCTGTTAATGTCCTCATCAATGACATAGTGGAATCAAGCCTATCCTCAACAAGTTTGCAGATGACACCAAGCTGAATGTGCAGTTGAGACACTGGAGGGATGGGATGCCGTCCAGAAGAACCTGCACGAGCTGGAGAAGTTGGTCCATGTGAACATCATGAGGTTCAACAAGGATAGATGCAAGGTCCTGCACACTGGAAGGAGCAACCCTCAGTATCGGTACAAGCTGGGGGACAGAGGGATTGAGAGCAGCCCTGTGGAGAAGGACTTTGGGTTAACTGGTGGATGACAGGCTGGACGAGAGCCAGCAATGTGCTCTCACAGCCCAAAAGACCAACAGTATCCTGGGCTGCATCAACAGAAGCATGGTCAGGAAGCTGATGGAGGTGATTCTGCTGCTCTACTCTGCTGTGGTGAGACCCCATGTGGAGTACCATCTCCATCTCAGGGTTCCCCATCTCAGCAAAGACATGGACCTGTTGGAATGGGTGCAGGTTAGGACCACAAAATTGATCAGAGGCCTGGAACACCTCTCCTCTGAAGAAAGGCTGAGAGTGGTGGTGTTTTTCAGCCTGGTGAAGAGAAGGCTCTGTGGAAACTTTATCATAGCCTTTCAATATTTAAAGGAGGCTTAGAAGAAAGATGGGAACAGATTTTTTAGTAGGATCCCTTGCTGTAGAACAACAAATAATAGTTTTCAACTAAAGAGGGCAGATTCAGAATAGATATAAGGAAGAAAGGTGATGCATCTACTAGGCTGACACAGTCAGGTGATCCATGACATCCTTAGAATGCCTCAAGATGCTGCAGATATAAAAATTCATGGACCATTCTCCAACCTTACCATGAATATCAGAAGTACAATAACTCTTCCTGCTCTCAGCACTTTTGGCAAGCAGGGACCAAGACTCAGTCTTCTTACTGGCTGGGTCATAAGCCAGCAGATACTCAGAAGATTTCTTTGCTTGGGTGAGGGGTGGGTGGGAACACTCAGCTGTGGGATGAGTGGATTGGTACAAAAATTAAAAGCCTATTGTTAAGAATGACCCCACCCCTGGAAATGTTCCAGATTAGGTTGGAGAGGTCTCTGAACAACCTGATCAAGTTAAAGATGTACCTGTTTGCTGCAGGGGGGTTGTACTAGATGACCTTTAAATGTCTCTTCCAACTCAAAACATTCTATGATTCTACAATTCTATAATGCCATATGGTATGGCCTGACATCTGCTCAGTTGGGGTCATCTGTCCCAGTTGTGTCCCCCCCCCCAACCTCTTGTCCCCAGCCTACTTGTGGGTGGGGCAGTGTGAGAAGCAGAAAAAGTTTTGATGCTGTGTAAGAACTACTCAGCCATAACTAAAATATCCATGTATTATCAATTCTGGTTTCAATACAAATCCACAGCATAGCCCCCTATTAGCTTCTATAAAGAAATTTAGCTCTATCTCAGACAGAAACAGCACACTTTGTTGTTCAGAGGGGATTTGTGAAGAATCCTCAAAGTCTGACCATGATTTTTAAGTTTCTGCATTTGAAATAAACCAAAGATTGAGACAATCATGAATGCCTGCAAGGAGTGACCACCTTTGTTCTCTTTATCCTAACTACACAGAACTTAACAGTTAAAACAAAAAGTGATATTGAAATAATCTTCACACCTTCAGTAGAAGAATTATTGTTGCAACATAGGAACACCACAATAGCAGAGATTTTATTAAAGGTGATCCTAATTTTCTTCAACAAAACTGACACCATGAGCTTTTTCTTGTCTGCATATTCAAGAGCACCGAGACGTATCTAAGTGGTCTGTCTGGTATTTAGGTACAGCACACTTGCACCCAGCTCTGCAGGTCTGCACAAGTTTCCTCTCAAAGACAAAGAGGGGAAGGAAGCTTTTTGTTAAGTTGTCCTGATTTGAGATAAACAGGGTTAGTTTATCTCTGATGGACACATCAAACAGCCAGTTGGTGTATTCCTCCCATGTATGTCAGCTCATCTCACTGATTGTGGAGTTTTTGGAGGGCTAGGGGCTTCTTTAAAAATGGCACACAGGCTGAACAGTGCCCATTTTCTCCTGCCACTTGGAGATGCCACAACAATTTTTTTTTCCCCTGCCTCCTGTCTGCCTCCTCTCTACCACTCCACG
>NW_010426227.1:17289-28217 GCF_000710305.1 Buceros rhinoceros silvestris | reverse complement strand
TTAAAAAAGAGCACCGAGGCTGAAGGTTGCCCTTTTCCCCCTGCCACTTGGAGATGCCACAACAATTTTTTTTTTCCCTGCCTCCTGTCTGCCTCCTCTCTGCCACTCCACGCAGCTCCACGTGTTGTCCTGGCTGCCACTGACATCATTTTGTTCCATGGTCCAGCTGCTGCTTCAGAACAAGGGCTCCTGCCATCGCTTCACGGCCCTGCCCTGTGCATGGACTGCCATCACTGCTCCTGGCCCTGCCATCTCCTCACCTCTCAGCTCCACACCGCCCCGCTCCACGCTGCCCAGCCACTCCGCATGCAGCCACTGCTGACCAGCCTGGTAGCTTTTATCGCTGCTTTTTCTTTTTCAATGGTTTGGGTGCACATTCCACTCCACCCCTACCCCCACCTCGCTGCACTGGTTCTGATCCTGTATAAACTTGTTAATACCTTGTTGTTCTGTATACAATATCTTTCTATTGTTATTAAAACTGTTTTTCCTAAACACAACAGAGGCCTCACAAGCATTTTTTTCTTCTTATCTCTTTTCTTGAGTGTTCCTCCTGGAAAAGGGGGGGAGGCTAATTAGAGATAGAGTCTGTCCCATAACAGCCCTGCCTTGATCAACCGGTGACCTAAGTCCTCCCATGTCTTTGTTCTCAGCATTTCAACCATGTGTTCTTTTTCACATGCTTTTTTGGTGCCTTTTAGGAGCTGACAGTTATTTATCTCTCCATCCTCTCACATCTCTGGGTGTCATTGGGACTTACTCTCAGTCCTTTTCCTCCTGAGCGCCCTGAGAATTAGCACGTAGAAGTTCTGGTCTGCTAATCTACATGCGTGAACCCATGACAGTCTTAAAGTTCTGCTGTTTATTCTTTCTGGGCTTGCACACTAGATGTTCCCATCCATGCTCCATTCATACCAATCTCAATGTTTCTATTAAAATTCTGAACATTTTTTTAGAGTCTAACTACAGCTCTCTTCAAAATATTGCCCCTAAAGGAGTACTATGTGGAAATAGCAATGTAAACGGAAGTCTTGCCGTGCCCCATTCAGACACTATAAATGTCTAATATGTCCACCAAAGAATGTGTCATGTACACAGTGTTCTATCTTTTGAGCATCCACAAGATGTTAGTCTCCTCACTATGACCACAGGATATGAAAGCCTTCCCTCTGCTGTGTGGTTTTTGTATGCTGAAGATCTAATCAAAATTAGTGGGAACCACCTCCTTTCATATTTTCCAGGGTATTCAAAGTTCTTCAGACGACTGATGGTTCACCTGGGGAGAAGCACTTATATCACTTATATACTGTACAATCAGGGTAGACTCAGGAAACTACAGACCTGTTAGTTTAGCCTTAGTACCTGGAAAAATGATGCAGAAGATGTTCCTGGGTGATACTGAAAGACATTTCAAGGACAATGCCATCACCAGGCACAATCAGCATGGGTTCACATAGGAAAAGTCCTGCATAACTAATCTGAGATCCTTCTATGATAAGGTCACCCACCTAGTGGGTGAAGTGAAGGTGGCAGAAGTAGCTTTTCTGGATTTTAGTAAGGCTTTTGATACTGTCCCTCACAGCTTCTTTCCAGAGAAGTTGTTCAACTGCGAAAGGAGCAGGTACGTGGTGTGCTGGGTGAAGAACTGGCTGAATGGCGGGTCCCCGGGGGCTGGGAATATATGGGAATATATCTGGCTGACAGGCAGTCACTAATGGAGCTCTTCAGCGTTCAATTCTAGCACCAGTTTATACAAATTGGGAGAGGAGTGTCTGGAGAGCCATCCTGAAGGATGGGATCTGGGGGTGCTGTTTGGCCACAGGCTCAGTGGGAGTCAGCAGTGTGTCCTGGCAGCCAGGAGGGCAAACCGCATCCTGGGGTGTATCAAACACAGCACAACAGCCAGTCACTAGAGGTGATTATCCCGCTGTATTTAGCATTGGTGCAACCTCACCTTGAGTGTTGTGTGCATTCTGGGTGCCACAGTTTAAGCAGGGTGTGAAGACCCTTGGATGCATCCAGGAGACAGTAACAATGCAGGTGAAAGGGCTGGGAGGCATGTCCTGTGAGGTGCAGCTGAGAACTTTGGGTTATTCCAGTTTGGTGAAAAGGGGGCTGAGAGATGACCTCCTTGCTCTCCACAGCTTTCTGAGGGAGGGTAAGTGGAGAGAGATGTGCTGATGTCTCCTCTCCGGTACCCAATGACAGGACACGTGGGAATGGTTCAAAGCTGCATCATCTGAAGAGCCTATAGCATCCATCCCAGCACTCCAATCATGGGACTTATTTCACCAAGTCTCACTAACACCAATGACCTCATAGCTCTGGGAAATAAGCAATGTCCCCAGATCATCCTGTTTGCTTCTCATGCTGCATGCATTGATGCACACACATTTCAAATTTGAAATATTTTCCTAACATTCAGTGTTCCCTGGAGCAGCGTAAATGATCCTGTTAGTACTGCAACTCTCAGGTGGTGCCATGCTAACCCTTGGCTTACCTTTAGTGTTCCTGATGGTATACCCTTTCCCTATCAATCCTAGTTCAAAGCCCGCTCCAGCACTCCTGCCACCTTAAGAGCAAATAACTGTTTCCCCCACCAGGACCAGTGGATCATGTCAGGCCAAAGCATACCTTGTGTCTCAAATACTCCATAATTATGAAAACCAAAATTTTCCGCATGATGAGACAAATCTCACACTCTTAAGTTCACTGAAAAATAAATTATAATATCTGAGAGACATTATGAATGTCCAAAAAGCGTGTGGTCCTGTGTTATTCCAGGTACATTACCCTGTGTCCTGGTGCCCTTAGATGTTACACCCTCCTTCCACCATCTCACAGCCTCGTTGCTGGAGACCTGGCTCCTTAGCTCCACTGGCACTCATAGCCATTCCACAGTGTCTCTGGTTGACAGCTTTCATTTTCAATCTTACTTGTATTCAAACCAATCGGAACACATACACGAATCTCAAAG
Source organism: Buceros rhinoceros silvestris (assembly GCF_000710305.1). Taxonomy (NCBI): domain Eukaryota; kingdom Metazoa; phylum Chordata; class Aves; order Bucerotiformes; family Bucerotidae; genus Buceros; species Buceros rhinoceros. The sequence goes on along the minus strand of NW_010426227.1, from coordinate 25,240 downwards.
CTACATAGCCATGTAAAGATAAAGCAGCAGTTTTCAAAGGGCTAAAATAAAACTTTTTTAAAACAAAGTGTTTAATTAGTAAACTGGTGACATCTGCCCTCTTTTCTTTCTCTGCTGATAGAATTTATCTATTCTCCTCTACCTTGTTAACATGGTCTTTGTGAGAAAAGCTGACGTTTAACTGCTGGTTAAAATGTTTTTTTACAAACACTAAAGAGATTAAAAACAACCATTCAGTTTGTTATTATTCTTCCACCCACAGTAACTACTTTGGTTTTATTATCTTCTGAAGCTATAATTACACACTATTAATTTTATGTCTTCTTAGGGGAATTAGATTAATTACTTGTTTACTTAAGGGTAAGGGAAATAGAAATTAATATTTGGTATATGTTGTTGTCATCACAACTTCAAAGCTCTCTGACTCAATTAATAAATAAATATACCATTGCTGAGCATGTCATAGAGTCAATTGTCATTTTGAATATTCTACATCGTTGTAGACCTGAAGTAACCCCACAGATTGCAAAATTACCTATTCCAGGCATACACAACATCTTTGGATTTCAACTCATGTTATTTACATAGATTAAGAAGTCATATGTTAAGATTCAGTAAACTAAATTCATTATTTCAATGGAAATAATTGCAAAGAAATTATGTAGCCTAGTCGACCCATATAAATTACCAAATCTATAGAGTAGTATAAGGACAGAAAACAGAAATCACAGTACAGCTCAATATTTTTTTGCTGTTTCTTTAAGTAAAGAAATGTATTAATTAACACAGATTTCAAGGCAGGTAAAACACTTAAAAGGGTAGACAGAGAGAATTTTTTATTGTGGTTATTGCAATTAAGGGGAAACTACTGAGTTCTGATACCACAACTGTAAAAGGTTTAAGAAAATACAAAAGCAACTTCATTGACCTTCATTCTACAAATCATGTACTTAGCCTCTGGCACATAAATTTTCCAGTTTATTTACGGACTTTATAGATTTCCATGTTCTCTGATTTTCCAGGCAATTACATCCATTCTTAGGAACGAGCATTCTTTAAATCACAGAATCACAGAATCATCATCCGGCTGGAAGAGACCTCAAAGATCATCGAGTCCAACCGTTACCCTTACACTGCCAGGGTCCCTACACCATGTCCCTCAACGCCAGATCCACACGATTTTTAAACACTTCCAGGGATGGGGACTCCGCCACCTCCCTAGGCAACCCGTTCCAATACTTAATAACCCTCTCTGTAAAGAATTTTTTCCTAATATCCAACCTGTACTGAGTTCTGATACCACAACTGTAAAAGGTTTAAGAAAATACAAAAGCAACTTCATTGACCTTCATTCTACAAATCATGTACTTAGCCTCTGGCACATAAATTTTCCAGTTTATTTACGGACTTTATAGATTTCCATGTTCTCTGATTTTCCAGGCAATTACATCCATTCTTAGGAACGAGCATTCTTTAAACTGTACTCCTGCAGAGAGCTGTTTGACTCCCAATCTATTCTGAATTGATAGCAATACCTCTGTCCTCAAAGCAGTGGCTGTGCACTTTAGCACTACCCAAGAGATGGGGGCGAATCTTAGGTAAAATATTATGGTGGATGAATCAGATATATCCCTAAAATCGCAATAGAAGGATTTCGCCTCATATTACACAACAGTACATTCAGACTGCTGGGTGATTTACACATCTCAAATCATTTAATAATACAAGAACATTGAAATCAAAGACATTCATGGTAGGAAAGGCTAGAATAAATATCACAGTGAGATATATGGAAAACAAAAAAGGTACTTCAAATACTACTGAAAACCAACTTAACAAACAAAAATCGTAAGGTGTCAGAGCCTACCAGTCCCAGCAATACTACTGGAGTGTAGTGAAGGAAAAAGTAACATAGGACCTACGTCAAAAGGACTGAAACTGAAGTTTTAAAGAAAACTCGCGAGAAGAATTGCCTTCTGACAACAATATATATAGTTGCAAATGGACTTTGATGTGTAATAAAAATTAATGGTAAATGCATAAAGTTTACAAAGAACTGAAGATACGCTGATTCTAATAGAAGCAGAGTGGTATGCAATAAAATCTAATTGTTGGCACTCTAGCAAATGAGTGAAACTACTGAAAGAATGTTCTTGCAGATTTAGCATGAGTCAGTGAAATTTATAGACAACAGGTACAATGTTCAATTATATGTTTTTTGCATAAATTGTTAAAATAATATCAAAATGTTATGGGTATTTTTACTACCCCTTTCTTGGAAGTAGAAAACACAGCATGGGTAATTAAGGTTCAGAAACAATTGTTCCTGTATTACCCTCTCATTTTTGAGGAGAAGCCGAAGTAAAAAGGACTCATTGCTAAAATAAAAATAAGATTAAAATATATATAAGATCCTGAGTGACATCCAATAGAATATTGCTAACACGTATATTGATTCACCTGTACCACAGAGAATGACTATCATAAATAAGATTAAAATATATATAAGATCCTGAGTAACATCCAATAGAATATTGCTAACACGTAGATTGATTCACCTGTACCACAGAGAATGACTGTCATCAGTAAAAGCTTTACAATGTAGCTTTTCCAAGAGTTATTAGTTCTCAAGAGATTCTGTTTAATCAATTGGAAAATGTTTGGGACTCAATGTCCAAAAACACAGGAAAAGAAAAAATCAAGATACCTCTTTAGTGAGGTAATTGTGGATGTAGTAATCTTACTTTAACTTCCACCACTGGAAATCTTCATCATTCTGAATTCCTGACTACATTAGTATCAGATGTTCTATTCATACTCTGCCCCAGAGAAAATAACTGACTTAAAGGAGAACTAAGACATCATCAAATATTCCATGATCATTACCATTAAGTTGGAAGACTGGCAAATGGATTTGGTTCTTAAGCTAGTTGTGAACTTTCAGGATAGATTGGCAAGGTTGCTTTTCATCCTGTTTCAAGTAGCTGACATTCACACATACCCCCTCCCCTTTGCTTTTTTCAGCTGTATATATTCAGCATGCTTGCCGATAGGATTTTGCATGTCTCCTTTTTTGCAACACTTAAAGATATAAAAGGTGTTTGCTTTCATTGCGAAAGCATGTGGCAGATCTTCAGTTCAAGAAAAAGCAGAACATTTGCACATCGGTGATTTTCACACAGATACACTTTCAATTTAGCTTTTCAATACATTTAAATGAATGCTTCAGTTGTGTGGTTGGATAGTTGCATGTTACACCCTCTAATTCTATGCAAAGCTATGCTGAAGAAGCAGTGAGGTTGGCAGACTGATAAGCAACCTTGAAAATATAGGATGAACCTTTTTCTTCCCTCTGTAACTCACATCAAAAGAAATGTGTGTTCTGTATCTCTGCTGGTGCTTGATAAGATTGTGAAGCTCACATTTTAGCTATCCAGAAAGTGACAATTGGATGTTACAGTTGGATATGGGATGAACTGTTGTACTTTTTACTGAGATTGCAACATTATTCAACAGAAGACTCAAATGAAGGGTTTGCTAAAACAGAAAGGAAATTTCTTTCAGCATTTCCTCTTAGAGTGTAAAATAGAAATCAAAAGGAAGATGTGTTGGTGGGGTGTTGAAGGACTTAATGCAAAAGGGAAGAAGACGTGGCCACCTAACAGATGTATTACTCAAATACCTTGAGCAGCTCTGAAAGAGCAGAGGTCAAATTTCTCCCTTGGTGCATTGCTGGATGGATGGGACCATGGACTACATGGAGGATATAGTGATTATAAGTGACTATAGTGATTATAAGACAAGCCTTTATTCTAGTAGCAAAAAGTAAAGAAGAGACTCAGTATATTTTCTAATAACACAGACACATCTCTTTCTATTTTAGTATTGTGACCGGGTTGCCATTTAACATTGTTTTCTGTGGAGAATATAAGCGGGAATAGTGTCATTGACTTCAGGGAGCCATCTTCTGTCTTTGCAGAGAGACTTCATTTCTCCTGACAGTAGCCTATGAGCTTTCCAATGAGTTTCACTGCTTTAAACTCAGACTAGCCAAAAATCTCTGCCAGGAGCTTCAGTTTACCTGACAACTATTGAGCTATGCTTTGTCACCTGCCTGCAATGATTTCTGTCATATGCTCAGATTTACAGTTCGGTGAGTTTTTTTGATCTTTTTTCATTGCCTTGAAATTTGTATATTCAGAGTCCGTATTGATGTGGTGTTCAAGGCTCCTATGGAAATAAACAACAAACAGTTTTCCTTGGTTTGTAAACATTCCTGTGATTCAAAATAAGGCCTTGTGTTGTCAGTGTGATGCTTCCCTTTCTACAGTGTACAACTTCAGACTTAATTGGCATTCATCATTACTATCAACAATCCCCAAGGTGATTAGAATGTTATTAAGATTTTCTACCCTGTTACATTCAGAAAACAAAAACAAAACAAACAAAAAAACCCCTTTTCTTTCTCTTATACTATCGTATATTCATTTGTGAATTTCTTTTTCTTCCTATTGAAGAGCTTCTTTAGCTCCTTATAGTCTGCTTGTAATTTGGAGGGTTTTCATACTTTTGTTCTTTATCATCCTCTTGTATAAATTATGCCTGACTTGTTTGGCTTGTGTGGGAGATGCTTCCTTGATCAGCTGCTTTTTTTTTGTGCCACTGTTCACTGTCTCATGACTCCTACTCTACCTTTGCTAGATGAACAAGAGTTTTGTTTGGTTTCTTTTTCTCTACTTCCTCTTCTCCTAGGGTGTAATCCAGTCAGGGCTGGTACTGTAGTCAGTAACAGATTCTAAGTCAGGATGCCAGAGGCATAAAGAAGCATATATATGACCAAAAAAAAAAATAAAAAAAAAAAACCAAACCAAAAAACCCCAAACCCCAAAAACCTCTTCCTTTCCTACAAAAAACTCTTAAAATTTGCAATAAGAAATCAGTATCATTTTAATATGTAGCAGTTGCCATAATATTACCTCCTCAATAATCTTCCACTTTTTGAGGAAAAGGGAGCCTTAACTGGAACACATGGATAAAAGCAGAGAAACAAGACTTGCCAGAATTTCCACACTAGTACACTAGTTATTCCGCATACCCGACTGGGTGTTAATCCAGTAATAATCCTTTACATATACATACTGGGTTGTTGTGTTTGTTTGTTTGCTCCTGAGGAGTTCAAAGCACTTCTAAAGCTTCAACAAATTCAGAGAAAAGCCCTATGGAATATGTTAATATCAATTTGTTTCATATTAGAAATTACTTTTATTTCTAAACCCTTAACAAAATAGTTCTGAGAAGAATTTTTTCCCCTAATTGCTTTACCAAAATAGAAAACTCAATTTTGGGGGATTTCATTGAACTTACTTTCCCTCTGCTTTCCCCTAGAGGTGCCCTGAGACAGGTATTTTTCTTAACTGTATGTCACCATCTTATTCAAACAATCCTTGGGTGTATAGTTAGATAAATGTTCCTATTCTTCAGAAGTCAAAGTGGGTCTATGTATCAAATAAATTCCTGTCTGACTAGAGTCAACTTCATGCAGTAGTCAAAAAAAAAGGAAAATCAAATCCTTTTTGGAAAAAAAAAGGCTCGAAAGCTTCACTTATCTTCCTAGAATACCAGTAACTTGAGCTGGTTTTCATGGTTGTTTATCAGTTTAACATTTTCTACATAGATTTCAGATTCTTAAAAACAAGCACAGTGTTATGCAGCTTGTTGAAGCACAGATAAATATTTCTACAATAAACCCAAGTACTTTGTCATACCATAATTGTCTGGTCTGATTGATAGAAAGAAATCTTTCATATACAAATTTAACCACTGGTTTAATGAAAAAGTGAAGTGAAATTAATTTATATTGATTGATTAAGCACTAAACCTATATTCCATAATTTACAACCTACTACTCTATCCATTATTCCTCTTTATTCCAACATAGTTTAAATCCCTATTTAAACAACGTTTAAAACAATTTTAAAGCACTGTAAACAATTTCAGTGCGAGAGAGAGCTAGTAAACAATTTAATACAAAAATAGCTTGAAAACTCGCATTCATCCTAGAGGTTGCTATTTGAGTTCCATTGTCTTAGGTACCAGGTAACTAGAAAGGGTATTGCTGTAACACCTCAGAAAGTGTGCAGAGTCCTGCAGTGGGAGACTGAAGAGAAAAAACAATGAGCCTTTTAGCACAGAGTAACTGGTTTCATTTTTCGCTTTAGCAATAACTTTTTGCTTTGTCTAAAATCACATTAAAAAAGAACTTTCTCCTACAAATCCTAATGGTGGTTTCTATCTTCATCCTTTATTAATCGCTCTCACAAAATTTAATACTTAATGATCCATTCCAAAAGCTGATTGAATTTGCCATGACATGAGATGGCATGCTATGCTGTTTTGGGGGATTTTCATTTGTAGTGCCCTAGCTCTTTGTTAAGTACTCAGAATTAGAAGATAAGTAGCACCTTAATGAGAGCACTTGTGCTAGCAGCTGTTGTCTAGTGGCTTATAGGGTTACTTTAGATAAAACAAATGAGTGAAGTGTATTTTTAATAATTACTTATGGATTTCTGGAATTTTCATTATGTCAATTAATTGAGCAAGTTGGTTAAGTTGTGGAATAATGATGTATGCAAACTATTTATCAGATGCAGGAAAGGAAGTTTAACAGATCATGAAATAAATTAAAAATAAACAGAAGGGATAGGAAGACAGTATCCGTACACTTGCAAGGTAAATATTTGAAGTAAAGAAGGTGAAAACTTAAAAGGAGGTAAAAATTGAACAATGGTTAGAAATTTCAGAAGACATAGAATTAAGCTGGCATTTCAACAGCTTGGTCACTGGGCAGAAAAATACTGTCTTCCCACAAGTTATTCAGTGTAAGACTCAAGTAGTTTGTCCAAGTTTAATCACAGAACAACTAAATTAGAGCCGTAATCACCTTCTGTAGATGAGAATGAGAAACAGAGATAATGGAGCTGAAGGTCAAAATCACCTTGAATCATAACTTAAATCGACAGGAGTTTTGCATATGGTTCTTTCCTTCATTCACATTACCTAAAACTCAGTGTGAGTTCTGAGTGCCCAAAGAATGCAAGAAAAATCATAATAATGGAGGCATTAAAGGGCTATCTGGAAAATGGTCTGGAACAACTACCTTAGTGCACGTTAAAAAGTGCTGTTGTAATACCAAGAATCTAATGCTCAGAAAACCAATTCTAGAACTAATTTATTCTATAGCTTTGGGGTTTGGGTTTGGTTGTTTGTTTGGTTTTTTTTTAATTTTGAGATTTGAACAATGCAGCAAGGAGAAAATAAATCATTTTATACTCTCATCAAAAAGCCAAAGTTTAACAAGCAATTATAATGAAGATGATCAAAATGAAAAGGACTTTTACATGAACAGTTCATCACTTTTCTGTCATACAAATGAAATGCAGTCAGAATACAAAAGGTCTTGGTTTTAATGCAAGATTTTATAAAATGTTCCTTGATAAAAATAGAAATAACATTAGAAAATGTCAAGAACACATATCTCAGGAATGTATAAAATAAAAAAATTAAAATTATGTCTGTGTTAAACAGAGCTTTGATTTATGTTTCTTTCTGTATTCCTTGTAAAAATCTCCTATAGCACCACCAACACATATTATGAAGCTGTGTGAATTTTGAATTGTTTGCTTTAGAAGAAAATCCATTCCCTAGAAAAAAAATCTAATACCAGTGTTTTATAAGTTTCTGATTTTTTTTGATAGTTTTCAGTTTGGAAGATCTTTTGTCTTAAGAATATAATTTATATTAGAAATATTCAGAGCTATAGATGTGGAAACAAGTGAAATATTTTCAATGAAATGAACAAAAGGATATGAATTTTTAGGAGACAAACTGTGGATATAATTGTAGATTTTAGCAGAATTAAGGAAAATATGTGCCTTTTGGCAGACCAAACTAC
>NW_010426227.1:14065-17142 GCF_000710305.1 Buceros rhinoceros silvestris | reverse complement strand
TGCAGAGAAGGCAGTGCTGTCGGACTGACGAAGATGCCCAGAGACAGGGAGACCAGATGGGGTTCAGGAGAATTCTTCAGCCCTAGAGAAAAAGGGTGAAAGCATGACAAGATAATTAAGAACAACAGATTGCTCAAAGATTGGTTCTCTAAGAGTGGTTTGGGATTTTTGTGATCCCTGAAGTCCTTCAGAGATTCGAGGCAGTGGGGGAGGGAAAGAAAAAAGGTTTTGCCATAGTATGCGGGTTAAACAATCTCTGGAATTGAGAATGATCCCTCTGATACCAGATTCAAATTAAATAAAAAAGATAATAGACAAGGTGAAACTCAAACTACCTCCTCTCTGTTTTTAATGCTGAAAGAAAGAAGAAAGTTAGGTGACATGGCAACCAAAGAAAACCAAACGTGCAGAAGGATGTACAACAAAACACAGAGAAAACACAAAGACCAATTACTGTGCAGAGTTTTCACCTAGGGGAAGATTCTTCCTTGGTTGCGGCAGAGTGCTCCAGCCACCAACTTCTGCCTAACCCAAGGCAATGTTTACTGTCTACCCTGATCTCTTACAAAAACAGAGAAACATAAAGTCAGGAGATTCAAGGGATGTAATTTCTCACTCACTCTAAACACAGAACCCGCTAAAAAACCTCCAACGCTTTATCAGGACGTGACTTTCTCAGCAGACTCCTCTCTAAGACTTTGCACCATGTTCCTGTTGCCCATTCAGACGTTTCCTGTAATGGCTGCAGAAGAACAGGGCACTGCCTTAAATTTAGGACAGGCATTTCTTTGATATTTCATGTCTGTGCCTCTCTGCAATAGTTCTTTCACATAACAGTCTTCTTTTAAGCTTTGAGTAGGTCGCACATATCAATTCTTACACAATATCTCTATTTGTATATACACATGTATATAATTAGATTGAGTGCAAAATTACTGAAAGTAGTATTAAGCGTGAAGTGGAATTTTGCCTATCTCCACATTTGGACTTACTTACATAAATTATGAGATGTGAGGGTTTTTTTGTTTTTTTGTTTTTTTACATGTCTTAAGCAATAAATACAAAACTTAACAGAATTAATATTTATTTTTGGAATTTTAATTAGCGTGCATTGGTGTTCTCTGTCAAATTCTATTTTACAATAGCCAAACGTCTACCCAAGTAACAGTACAGTAGGCTGATCTTGGCTGGCTGCCATATGCCCACCACTCTTCATTCTTAGCCAAAGAGGGGGAGAAAATAAACTGAAAAAGATCAGGGGTCAAGCTAATAATAAGTTCACTCACCAAAACATCATGGGCAAAATAGACTTGACTTGGGGAAGGTTTCTTTAATTTATTGTCAATTAAAAATAGAGTAGGGTAGTGAGAAACAAAAAAACCCTACCCTTCAGTTATCAAAACCTTGCCACATAAACCGAGTACAAATACTAATGTCATTTCAATGCTCCAAACTGACAGCCTTCACACAAATGGTTATATTTTATCTAATTTTGAACATTTTTAATCATAGCATAACATAACATGCTTGATTTTCTACAGTAAGTTAAAACACACAGCTCAGATTCCATTGCTTCTGTTCTGTCTTAACATAGAAGCACATCATGGTTTGGATTGGAAGGGACCTGTAATGATCATCCAGTTCAAAGTCCTTGCCACAGGCAGGGACACATCTTTCACTAGATAGCTTGCTCAAAGCCGCATCTAACACGATTTTGAACACTGCCGGGGATAAGACATCCACTGCTTGTCTGGGGAACGTGTTCTAGTGTCTCATCACACTCATCAGAAAAAAATGTTTCTTATGTGCTGCCTAAACCTACCTTCTTTCCATTCAAAGTGTTTGCCACTTCTTCTGTCACTACAGGCCTTGACAAAAAGCCTGTCTCCATCTTTCTTACAGCACCCCTAGCAAACTGAAAGGCTGCAATAAGGTTTTCCGAGAGCTTCTCTTTGCCAGGCTGAGAAGCTCCAATGCTTTCAGCATTTCTGCATAGGAGAGGTGTTCCATTGCTCTGATCATCTTCGCAGCCCTCCTCTGGACCCACTTCAACAGGTCCATGTCTTTGTTGTACTGGGGAACCCACAGCTGGACACAGTCATCCAGGTGGGGTCTGTCACAAAAAGAGGCTGGTACCCTATTATTAGAGCTAATTATTGAAGTTCCTGGACCAAAAGGGCAGCTAATCAAGCTATTTGCAATTTGATCAGCCTGATAGTTTTCCAAGAAAGACAAGATCCTTATGCCAAATCTGCCTACCACACTCTGGTTAAGAAGGGGAACCTCCTCAGTTCTTTACAATGTGGCCAGCCTGCCAGGCTCATACTGGCAGTGTCACTGAAACCAAAGTCCCTCTTAGTAGCCCACAGGACCAGAGGATCTTCGCCTGACCTATTCAGGGACCCTCACTAGCAGCAACACTGAGACAAATCCCCGAAGTATTGAATCAACAATAATAATTTATTGTGTAAATTCTTGACAAAACGCAGGTGCGAATGATACCAGTGATGGTGAATTGACTGCGAAATGGATTTAGAGTGAAAACTAAACATGCATACAAACAAACCTAAAACATACAAACAAACCTAAACATTGATGGTTATTAATAGCTGGCCTGATGATGTTATTTAAGCATGCATACCACAGAGCTCTTATCCAGTAGGCTCCACCTATGGCGGGGGTGAAGAAGGTAGGCTCAGCCCTTTGACCGATCCCAAAGTTTCAATGGTTGTCTCCTGTTCCCCAATTTCTCCTTTCATTCACCCTTTTTTGTATTGTTTCTATACTTTTAGGTGAAGCTTGAGTGACTCTAGTCGTACATTCCTTTTGTTTTGATTCAATTAAAAATCTCTCACTTCACATTTAAAGGTTCAGGAGATAAAATATAGGCTACATGCCCAGTGGGGAGTGGTTGCACCTTGGAGGTGGGTAGCCTTTGGAATGGAGGTGTGTTTTTGTATTATAATGACTGTTACGAAAATACCCCGCAGACAATTATTAAAAATAATACAGGTTTTATTAGGTTCCCTTAAACAAGTTCGAATGATGTCTGGTCAGGAAATTTTTACACAGAACAA
>NW_010426227.1:814-13658 GCF_000710305.1 Buceros rhinoceros silvestris | reverse complement strand
CCACTATCTAATAGAGGAATCTCTCGCTTACAGAAACTCAAATTCTTACCAAAATATTGTTGCTGGCGTCCCAACTCCAATATTTCTCAGCCTCTGTTCTAACGTCTTGGAATAGAGCAAGATCCCTTTCTGCCTTAGCTTGTCTCCGAGAAGAGACAGCTTTCTGCTGCTTCTGCTTATGCTTCTTCTTGTGCTGTCTCTTCGACAAGACTCCCGTTTATATAGTAGATAGACGTGCACTGTGGTCAAATATCAGAGATGGGATCTAAATGAGTTTTCGACAAAACTCAGACTTGCAGGCGCCGTCTCCACAGGGGTCCAGAGCCCTGCCTTTATGTACAAGCACCTGAATGGAGGTAGCAGGAGGGCTAAAGTACCTGTCCTGGAGTCTGCCTGTCTGCTCCAACACAGGAAGGATAATTAGAACCCATCACAATGACATTATAATGAGCAAAGTTCAACTAGAGGACACAATTTCACCATCTTTGCTGGCACAGCTGTTGCGATCCATATTTCTTGATAGCAGTTAATGCAGTTAATTGCAGCAGCCCATTGTTACCTCCAAGAACAGGGACAGACTGCATCATCTCCATGTTACTCCTCTCTCTGATTGGAGATACAGTACATTTTACTCAGCTGCAGTAGGCCTTATCCATGGTAACCGCATTCCATTCTTGGGATCAGCAAATGGTGTTCCTCTTCATGGCTGCACTTCGTGTCAAGATGTTTCACTCAGCTCCCCATTATCCATTGTTTTCCCACAGGGGTCTCATGCTCTCATCACGTCCCTCAGTTTCCTGGCCATGCTTCTTTTTATGCAGCCCAGAATCATCCTTCTCATCCTTCTTCTCACAAACTGAATCTTTACTTGGTTATTTAATATGATTCTTACTTTTTATCTGTCATCACTGAGATTCAATAGACTGGTTTTGTGGCTGCTTATCGCTGTGCTTTTGGTGAAGTTATAAAACTAAAAACAACCTCTGATTAATTAATGATAGAATGTCTGAATGTTTCTGCCTATACAAACCCAAGCTTATATATGTAAGCAAATAAAATGACAGTGCTATATATTGAAATTTCTGTCCATAAAGATTCCCAAATTTACTTCATAAATTTGTATATGGAATAGTAACAATATATATTTGTCTATGACAAGGAAAACAAGCCAAAGATTGTAGCAAAGTAACCAAGGCAGGAGACTGATAAAAAATTGTCAGTGATCACCTGAGTTACTGTGATGTATAGAAAGGATCTCAAAGAGAAGGATGTTACCCTCTCATCAAAAATATTCATGAGATCCAAAAAATATTGAGGAGAGGGACTTCATAACCATCATTATGTAACAGCTTATGCCCATCATTAATCGTATCATAATAAAGCTTTTGGTGATGAAACATCTTTTCTTTGTTTCATTTGAAGAACAGTTTTAAAGGTAACGCACAACGTATTTTGAATTATATATACTTACTGAACTGGTAATACAGCTTCTTAGGAGTCCTTTCCAATCACATTGATGTTGCAAAAAAATCCCAGATAATAGAACACATTTTCATTTTCTCTTGCATCTCCTCACCCAACTCCAGCTCCTGGCACAACCTATTACACACATGAGGACACACATCTCTCCAATTGTTTTATATCCACCCAATCAATCATTTCTTGCCTTAGAGCATCATGTTCAGTTCAAACTTTTTTATATTTTTTTCACTTTTTCATTTTTTGAGGAAAAGCTAACTGTCTAAACAAAAAATATGCATCACTTTCACATCATGTAGGTGCACAACGAAGCAGAGGCAATGGACATCTCAACATTATTATCAATCACCAGTGACAGAAGGATATAACAGTACACTGCTATGGTCATGAAAAATGAGGGAAAATGCTTTACAGGAACAATTTCATAAGTTACTCAGATGAATGTTGAAAGAAAATTACAAAAAGGGATTAACCATTGCAAAACCTTAACCCTTAATGGGAAAGTGTGAACATAAAGGCATAGGAAATAGTTCATGATGAAGTAAACTGATTTTTCTGCACATATGTATTACTGATACTTCTATCACACAATTTGATATATGACAATTTTTCTTAGTCTTTTTAACAGGAAATTCTTGTCAAAACACAGAAATGCAGTTCTGAAAGCATCTTATTAATGTAGATTCCTACCTAAATTCATGGGAAAATCAGATTTTCAAAGAACAATGGAGCTGCATACTTTCAATACAGCAAGAATGAAGTGGGAAAAAAACCCTACAAAAACTGACCAGTTTACAAAAAGAGCTTTCAGACAGCAGCTCTATGGCAGAAAAGGGCTAGTTTGTGTAACAAAACCCATATATTTCGTCCTGTGTTTCTTCCTACAGATACTAAAGCACGTAACAGGGAAGAGGGCACATCAAACTCTTTCTCTAGCAGGAAGCAGAGACGCAGCTGGAGTCAGCAACCAGAACAAGAAGAACAAAATTGCTTCGAGTCCCACAGTTCATATGCAATCTAAGATGTAAACAGCTCCCTAATATAATTTCTTTTTTTTAAAGCAGACTCAGAAAAACTTTCCTCCCTAGTTACATTCTTCCTTCTCTGATCTGATGTCCTGGATCTTGACTATTATATGGTCCATTATCCCCTTAGGCCTGAACCATGCATTAATTGGAAATGAAATTACCTATATCCTGAGAAAGAAAAAGAGATTCTGCAGAGCATTCTGTACATTTTTTTTTGCTACATACTACTCTTCTCAAGAGAAATGACATTTTTTTCTCCTTCAAAAAAAAAAAAACCTCACATAGTTGCAGCTAGGCATATAAATCACCTTTAGATAAGTATAGTTTCATAATTATAGATCTAAATTGTTGCAGTACACTGTTATGGACGCTGGGTGGCAGTATGGACGGTCGGAAGATTACGTGCTTACGTGCTTACGTTACAGGAATGCAGTATGACATTTTTTTCTCCTTCAAAAAAAAAAAAACCTCACATAGTTGCAGCTAGGCATATAAATCACCTTTAGATAAGTATAGTTTCATAATTATAGATCTAAATGTACAGTTTAAGCAACTTTGCAAGAAGATAAAAACTGAAATTTGAGGTTTAATAAATTCTTAGTATCAAAGTCATGCTAGATGTGCACTATTTGAGCTGCCTTTCAAGTATTTGTGACAGTGAGAGTAAAGTAATATGTAAGTAACACAATAAATCTTTAAGGTTTTTCCTCAAAATAATTTGAAAGCACAGTTGAGAGCAGGGCTCCATTGAATGATATAGCAATCAAATGTAGAAAATGGAGTGTTTCAAAGGGGGAGAAGAACACGGAGCTTTTTAGGGAGATCTCTGCTTTTCTTCTCTCTCAAGCACCTTGTTTTCCAACAGAAGACCGTTTCCTGTGTGACGTTTTTGTACAGAGTAACCACCATCCCAAAGTTTTGATTGGAGAGATAAGATCAACGCTTTGGCTAGAGAAGCCAAGTGAGAGAGTAGGAAAACACTTTGGGATCACTATGCTCTTAGGGGAAGATCATTATGACAGAGGAAAGAAGAGTGAAAGAAAAGGCAAGTCTTTTTGTGACCTTGCCTGTGTAAAATACTGAGATAGAAAGAAGAAAGAGAGCACAGAGAAACAGTGATATTGGAGAACTGATATCCTCTGGTAAGAGGGGGCTCCTCAGTTCTTAAGGGCAGGGACTGTGGCAATAAATGCAAATAAAGAATGTCCTCATAATCCGTGTAAAAGCTGAAGATAAGGTTGCAGACACAGGAAGCACTGGAGGATCGAGATAGAGAAACCAAATCTTTCTTTTCTTCTTTTTTTTCTTCTCTTTTTCTTTTTTTTTTTTTTTATTTTTGCTACTGGAGCATAAAGGCATGTTGGATTACTGCTACGCTGTTTTGTGAGCACTATGATGGAACTAGTACTCAGACAGATGGGCACAGATTGCTTCTTTCTCTGTCACATCCTGGGATGACAGTGAGGGCAGGAGCTGAAGAGTCTGACTCTCTTGTGGCCACTCTGCCTAGAACAGTCTTCCCATGCCTTCACATAGGCTGTACGAGGCACAAAAGCCTGAGATGATCAATACTGGTGGCACTGCTGCTCTAAGCTTTTCTCTTTGGTAAGGTTTACCACCTTGCAGCAGTCCAACTTAATGCATGACCCATGATAACCTGCAGGGCCTCACTGGATGGAGTATGTGGTGCATGACTGTTGTGAAATGTCTGGGTGACCCCCACCTGAAATGGATAGTCAGCATCTGCCATGAGGCAGAGACACTCAGACCTTTGAAGGCTGAGAATCATGGATGATTTCCTGGCCTCAAACCCAGACAGTGGAGAACTCCGGTATCATGAGAGCTGTGGCCATGGACCGTCGCAGTGCCCATGAAGATTATCCAGTGCCCTGCAAAGCTTGTAGGACAAAAGAGTGGCAACTTTTAAGGTTCATAAATTGATAGGACACTTGTAAAGAACACCAGACAGGAGCATATATCTCCTGAAAGGCTTCAATGCTGTTTCAACTGCTGTACTGGGAAAAGGCTCACACATCTTCCTTGACTTTGTTGATGAGCCTGATCAGTTCCTCATGGGTGACTGATCTCACTTTTCACCATAGGGACACAAAGAGACAGTATCGCATTGACCACTGACTTTCTAGATCTTGTGAAAGTTACAGATTTTTGTGGGACAGCAAGCACAGGGGGCCATGGGTATGATATATCTCAACGGTCACATTGCAGATGGGTAAAGATGATCCTGTTTTAGGAGACAAAATGTTTGCTGTATGGGGCAGAATTGTCACAGCTGGCTCCAAGCCATGGCTGTTCTCATAGCCAAAATATCTTCCTTCCTCCTCTCCCATCTTTCCAGAAAATGGTATAAAAGACCATGAGCCAGAGATTGCTGACGAATGTAGTATCTGCCTTAATGGAAGAAGTGATTACATCAAGAACTATTTCTCATTTGCCATGACTTTGAAGTAATAAAATACCTTATTTTCTAGAAATCACTCTCTTTAGAGTTTGCCACAGTCTGTGGAAATATAATTTCTGAATGACATTGCAGTTTTGAACCAAGATGTATGCAATACATCTTGGAGTCAGAGTCAGGTCCAGTCTGGCAGGACCCTCTGCATTTGAAGTAATAAAATACCTTATTTTCTAGAAATCACTCTCTTTAGAGTTTGCCACAGTCTGTGGAAATATAATTTCTGAATGACATTGCAGTTTTGAACCAAGATGTATGCAATACATCTTGGAGTCAGAGTCAGGTCCAGTCTGGCAGGACCCTCTGCATTACACATTTCGCATAATCCTTTTTTTTTTTTCTTTCCAGTTTGTTTGGGGTGTTGGAGGTTCTTTTCTTCCCTCCTCTCCCTCCTTACCCCCATTATTCAACCCATGGCATTTACTTTGTACTTTTGTTGCAGGTTAAAAATATGTGGCTGTTAAAACCAAAAGGGTTTCACAATGACCGGATTTTGGATGGAATGTAAACCCACCAAAACCTACGCAGAACAGAGCTTAGCAGCTTGAATTCAAGGCGCTGTTTAGGCAAAGGAAAAACAAACACAGGTTTAATGTAAAGGGGGTGAGAACAGAAGAGTTTTAATAGAGAAAAACCCATAAATCAATAATTTAAAGTTGAACAGGACTGGAAAAGAGAGAGGGAGAAATTGATAAATACATAAACAGGCATATACAAATATAATACAGTCTCCCATTTCGACCCACATCTCTCGCTTACAAGCAAAGAACCTGCCATGAGGTCGCACCACCTGGGGGTTGTGGGGGTGAGGAGTGGGAGGGTGAGGGGAAGAAAGGATTTTTTGTCCGTCACCCCACAATGTTTTCAGTCCAAGAAAACTTCTCCTGGAACAAACCTCCATGTGGTAACGTAGCCCTTCTTCTTCCAGGGTAGCTGGCAGGAGACTTGAGTTTACCCGCACCACCTGGGGGTTGTGGGGGTGAGGAGTGGGAGGGTGAGGGGAAGAAAGGATTTTTTGTCCGTCACCCCACAATGTTTTCAGTCCAAGAAAACTTCTCCTGGAACAAACCTCCATGTGGTAACGTAGCCCTTCTTCTTCCAGGGTAGCTGGGAGGAGACTTGAGTTTACGAGGGCCAAAACTCTGAGGCTCCTGGCTCTCCCCATCTGCAGTGCAGGATACCCACCAGGCCTTCAGGGAATGCCTGTGGGTTCCCTGCATCTGCAGAGGCTCTGTGCCGAGCATCTGGAAGTAATTCACGTTCCCCTTCGCCATCAGTATCTGTCCCCTCTGTGCAGGATCTGGGGTCTTACAGCCAGTTTCACCCCTTGCCGGGTTGAACTCAGTCCAAAGCCACCACCGCCGGTGATCAACAGAGCGGAAAGCTCTGCCTGCTTTGCAGAAGGAGTCTTTTTACTACTCCAGGGGCATTGAGGTAACTGCGGAGGTTCTTTTCTCTCTCTGGTGAAAAGTTTTCTCAGCCCTGGCGAGGGAAATTCGAAAGTCCCACAGCTCACCTGAGTTCAGAAGTGCCATGGCTCGCCCTGAGGGAGTGTCTCAACCCTCCCTTTTTACATGCTTATTCACAGAGGCGTGTCTGAATATCGCTTCCCTTCCCAAAACTCGTGAGAATTCTTTCCCGCGTTTCAGGGGAAAGGAGAAGGGAAGAACAAAAGCTCAGCCACCAGCCGGTGCCATTTTCAAACCATCACAACTTGTGATATCTTTCAAGGAATTTACTCAACCTTTATCAAAAGGATTCAAGTGAAGGAATCCCACTGCATTGAGAGCTATCGATCAGGTAATAAATGTGGTTATTAAACTTTTAAGTTTATTTGTATAAAAACTAATCCTATATTATTATTATAATTTCAGAAGTAGATCCTGGTATTTTTTTCTGAAAGATCTGCATGACCAAGATTGAGTAACATTTTAACTTTCTCCTTGGTAAACGAAGTGAATTGAAGTTTCTTGAGACTCTCATTGCAAGATTTTTTTTTCTGACCTCAAATTGCTCCTGCAGCTTTTTCGAATCCTCTAACTTGTTGTCATCTTGTTCGAGGATGTGCAGTTTTCTGGTAAGGATCTCATTAATCCCTTATTTATTAGATTTTTACTCCTACTCATTACCGCTTTGCCTGTATTTTGATGTGAACGCTTCTGGTAACAAAGCAGAACTGAGCCAGAGTTCCAAAGGCTGCAGAAATGAGCTACTCTCTGACGTACACAACCCCTTTACCTCATGTAACAAAACTAATTTCCTATTTTGCTTTTTTGGTTTTCTTTGCTTAATGTTTTGGGTTGGATTTAGGTTTTTTGGGGGGAGGGTTATTTTTTTTAGTCCTGTCTAGTTAAGAAAATCATAATAAATGTAAAATGAGGAAAACAAGTAGAGGATATCAAGTATCAAATGTATAGGAATATATTTGCAAATGCCTTGCTAATTGTTAAAGCACAACATGGCTGAAGTGAAAACGTTATTCCTTTATCACATGATCGCTTCAATCTTCTCGTAAGAGAGACACTAAAAATGTAAATCACATTCTCTTCACCTACCTTTAGTCTTATCAAAGTGCAGTACTCTCATCACAACAGCATCACATTGATGACAAAAAATTTGAGCAAGAGAAGGCCACTATCTTTCAAAGTCACTTTCTGATTTTCTGTGTCATTGTAGAAAAAAGAATGAAAGACCTTTAGTAAAACATGGCAAAGAAGCACAGTGGCCAAAACAAAATGCTTTCCTTGAGCAACAGTCCATACCCTAGCAAGAACCATCTAGGTGCAGTTTGTGCAAAGAAAACTAAACTGGGATTTTTTCTTTATATCAGGAATGTCAAAAAGATTAAAAACTTGATTTGACCCAAAACCTTGAGCAGAAAAGAGTCTCATTTATTCTTTCTTGCCTGGTGTTTCTCCGCTCTTTTGTTCTGCCTTTGGGCACTGAGTGAAAATAAGAGAGATTTGTCCACCCGTGTGTCAGTATTGGCACACGGATGACAAGACTGAGAAAAGAGACAAGGCCAGAAAGCACACAAGTCTCTGGTTTGTTTCTTCTTTTAAAGTCCAGCATGACTTTTGCCAAGGAATATAGAACATGATATCTTGGTAGAAATCATAAGAGGATATGTTTAGTTGTTGGCTTTCTAGTCCTTAGGAAACAAATTACTTTTCATTTACTGTTCTACTGAAGCTGCTTTATATGACCTGAGCTTTTGCTTAGAAGGAGCCCAGGTATGCAAAAACTTTCTGCTGCTGATAGATGAAATATAGGTCATAAACATTAATAACATAAGATGGTATACAACTGATCAATGCAGTCTTACTCCAGAACAAGCTTCAGATTTTCCACCTAGTCAGTCCTTCCAGCTAATTAAAAAGCAAACCTGTTCAGACTGCAGAGACAGAAAACCTGCAAACATATTCATCTGTGTTTCAAAAAAGAACACCTGACTGAGAGGTGTGAAAATACAATTCACTAAGTAAGTAAATATCCAGCTGTACCTATGCGAACTAGTTACCCTTTCAGATTATATTTGTAGTCAATAGTATTTCAGTGGGGAAATCATCAGACCTTCACAGACCTTGGCTCTCTCACAGTATGTGTCCAACTCCAACTAACAGGTGGTCCCAGAGTAATTTACATTTTTTCATGGAAATTCTTTAAAACATGACTGAGATATTTATGTAGATGAACACACACATGCAAACATCTATATAAATGTAAACTAAAGAAGGACTGTACTGCATGGCTCTTATTTTAACTATTCTATGCATTTCTATGTATATGAGTGACAATGAATAAATAAAATAATAATAATAAAACTGATTTATAAATATGTCTAGCTGTATGCAATGTATATTAGATGATATAAAAAAATTAAGAATAACAACTAATAACAAAACAATAATAAAATATGGTAAAATAAAATTCTGAAGTCCTAACTTGCTGGTTTTCACAGTATTTTATTATTCTGTAACATATAACAGAATACATGCGAATCTAAAATTGTTTCTAGATTTTTAGAGTATTTTAAAAGAATACAATGCAATGGGTGAAAATAACTATTTAAAAGAATCTAATATTGTCTCTTTATTTCATGGATTTTTTTCAGCCTCTTCAGTGATGGAAAACTCACCCCGAAAAGCGGACACTGAATAGTTACTGTATAGCTGTGTCATAACACATTTTTTAGTCCTAATAACCTAAATAACAATTTTCTATTAGATTCAGAATCCTGCAAAACTCACATTAAAATATTCATTTAACACTTGGAATTGTTAACATTTGACAGGTTCAAGAGCTGGCATTCAATATGTACTCCAATTAGCTTTTTTTAAGCAATACTGAAGAACATATTTGCCCTTGTGCTGAGAAATAGTTCAACTATTTTGAGTACTCTAGGAATAGTGCCAGAAGGACAGACAATAGCCATATTTAGTGTAAAACCACTTCATTCCCCTAAAGATCTTGAAAGAGGATAAGAGGCCTGTATAGCTATCGTTATGCTGTAAGAGGGAGGAGCTGAGAGACAGTAGCAGTTTTATCCTCTTGTCTTTGCACCTTGTGGGACAAGGCAATATGAGGTGAAGACAGAAAAAAGGGAATAACTTCATGAGTAATTCAGTGGGTTTGGTTAACAACAACAGCACATCTATGCATGGACAACTGGTTTTACAACTCACTTTGGAAAATGATACACAATGTTTTAGTTGTCTAGATAAAATTGCAAGTTGCTTTTCACTGAGTTATTCCAAAGTAGAGTATGCTCAGAATGGCAAATACTAACTACATTTGTTAGATATTTTACAGGGAAATCCTGCAGCAGTTCAATTAAGCAGAAATTCAGTCATTGATCTCAATTGAGTTTGGACACAACTTTTAATATTTCAAAGTAAAAAAGGCAGTGCAGTGCCTGTAAAGGAGAAGAAACAAATAGTCGTCAAATAGGCCATTATTAAGGTTTAACTACTTAATTAAATAGAGTGATCTTAATCACAAGGAATATCGATACGATGAAAGAATGAAAATACGTTAATAGGGTAACTACAAAATGTAGATAAGGCATTATGGAGTTCACAGAAGATTAAGAAATCACCATGGCTGAGGTGGAAAGGTAGAAAGGGCAAGGACATTAGAGGCAGTATGGGAAAGAGAATAAGGGACAGAGACTTACTGAGAGGAAAAGAAAAATAAAACCGCTTTAATGAAAATAATCACAATAAAATGAAATATATGCAAATACAATACATAACCCAACATCCCTGATGGCAACCACATCACCGTCACCGCTGATGCTGCAGGGCAGACACCGGAGAATTCCCAGGTAGGAACCAGATGCAGGAGCTGGATTCTGGAACTGGGTTCAGAGATGCACAGGTTGGGATTGAAGGCAGAACGGACAGAGCCCTCTTCAGACACCGGCCATTGAAGAGAAGGGCAAAAAAGCAAGACCCTCATGATCCCTCAGCTTTATACTGAATATGACGTATGATATGAATGGAACGGAACACCTTGTGCAGGGTCACCTGTCCCATCTGCTCCTCCCTGCAGGTGCAGTCCCTAACTGACTGTACCTCCACCATGGTACACAGGATTGAGCAGTGACCTTGGTCTGCACAGGAGCGAGTACAAGCAGGAGTCTTTCTGCACATGAGTCCCTGGCAGTGACTGTGAACACCAAGTGTTATCACTGCTAGAAACAGACACTGTCTGCAACAACCTGCCGTTAACTTCGGACAGTGCAGCCACTGAGCAGAGACCGATCTGAAAAGTGAAATCGCTGAACAGAATTACCAGGACAAACCAGGACATTCTCACATAACAGATTCTTGCAGATTGCACAGTCATCTAAGTGTATGTATTTTTGTGTCTTTTAGCACACTGTTATGACCGAATAGACAGAGAAGTAGATCTTCTGTATTAAAATGAATTGTTGAATACCATGCAGGAGGTACACTGATCACCTTAATAGCAACCTTTGAGGAATCACAATTTTTTTCCCAGCTCACAGATTAAACTCAGGAAGTTAGGATGAAAATATAATGGAACATTGTAAAAGGAGACAGCACCTCTAAGTATTATAGAAATTAAATTGACACCACATGGTAGCTCTGAGCAAAATTCTTGGCTCTACTTTAAAGTAATATAATCTAAAGCAAAACATTCCAGAAGCCCATAACGGGCTGCAGAACAAAATACCAGCCTACAACAATCAGAAGCTTTTGAGGGAAATATGTAATTACAGTAGATTTCATACTTTTAAAAGAAAAGCTTTCAACAAGGGATACTGTATGAATTATTCCTTCAAAGTTGCAAAGAAATGTTCTAGACATAGAATTATTTTAATGCTTCATAGTCTCTGGCATCCTAGTTGTGTACCTTCTATCATCTTCTAAGTCTCATAGACATACTAAAGAAGGTGTCTATCTCTACAAAACACCAATGCTGAAAATAGAAGAGACAATTCAAGAAACTGTGTGAACATAGAAGTGAAAAAAGGGCTAGGTTGCAGGGTGAGGTAGAAAATGAGCTAAAATGCTTCTTTTCGGTCTAGTATTAAAATGTAAAGATTAATTAACATTTGGCAGACTCAGTACAGATTTCAGGATTAATTCTAGAAAAATTCAATCTTCTCCTTAGGGTATTCAAAGTCATTTATACGCAGAATAAATTCTCTCCCAGTTAAAGAAAAGTTCTCATGATTCCAGTAGTGCTTGAAATCATAGAAAGCTTTGGCTTGGAAAGGACCTTTAAAGGTCATCTAGTCCAACATGCCTGCAGTGATCACAGACATCTTCAAATAGATCACATTGCCCAGAGCCCCATCCAATCACTTGAAATTTTCCTGGGATGGGGCATCTAAAACCTCCCCGGGCAACTTGTTCCAGTGTTTCACCACCCTCATTCTAAAAAAATTCTTCCTTATATCTGGTCTAAATCACTGCTTCTTTGAAAACCATTATTCCTTGTCCTGATGCCATAGGCTCTGCTAAAAAGACTGTTCTTATCTTTCTTACCCTTTAAGTAGTCTAAGGCTGCAAAAAGTATCCACAAAGCATTCTCTTCTTCAGGCTAATAACCCAAACACTCACCTATAGAATAGGTGTTCCAACCCTCTAATCACTTCTATGTCACTCTTCCAGACCACTTCAACAGGTCCGAGTCTTTCCTATAGTGAAGACTCCAGAGCTGGACATAGTACTCCAGGTGGGGTCTCACTACAGAGTAGAGCAGCAGAGTCACCTCCATCAGCTTCCTGACCATGCTTCTGTTGATGCAGCCCAGGATACTCTTGGCCTTCTGGGCTGTGAGAGCACATTGCTGGCTCTTGTCCAGCCTGTCATCCACCACTTAACCCAAAGTCCTTCTCCACAGGGCTGCGCTCAAACTCTCCATCCCCAGAGTTCACTGCTACTGAGGGCTGCCCCTTCCAGTGTCAAGAGCCTTGCACTTGTCTTGTTGAACCTCACAATGTTCACATAGGCCAACTTCTGCAGCTTGTGCAGGTTCCTCTGGATGGCATCTCATCCCTCCAGCATCTCAAACGCACCAATTAGCTTGGTGTCATCTGCAAACTTGTTGAGGACACATTGGACTCACTATGTAATTGCTGAAGTTATTAAAGAACACTGGTCCCAGTGTGGACCCCTGAGGGACACCACTTGTCGCTGATCACCATCTGGACATCAACTTGTTGATTACTATCCTGCCGATGTGACTATCCAACCAATTCCTTATGCACTCTATAGTCCACCATCAAATCCATGTCTCTCCTATTTAGAGAGAGGCATGGTCCCTATTTAGAGGGACCACATCAGCTGTTTTGTAGAAATCCAGATAGATGACATTCATAGCTCTTTCC
>NW_010426227.1:0-772 GCF_000710305.1 Buceros rhinoceros silvestris | reverse complement strand
CCCTGTCCTCCAGGGGCCTTCACATAGCTTCTAGGAAGATCTGTTCCGTGATCTCCCCAGGCACAGAGGGGAAGTTGAGAGCTTGATAGCTCCCAGGTAGTTCCCCTTTCTACTCTTTTTAGAAATGGGTGCAATGTTTCCCTTTTTCAAGGGAAGCTTGTCACAGGCAAGACCCCACCCCCTTCAAGTCTACTTTAAAGCCCTGTCAGTGAGCCCCACATGCTCCTGAGCAAAGTCCCTTTTCTCCCTTTGAGAAGGGTGAATCCCATCTGTACAGCAGCGAGCCTGGTGTTGTGTAAGCCATTTCTTTATCAAAAAACCAGAAACTGTGGTGGTGACATAAGCCACAGAGCCGTCTGACACCAGCAAGCCTGGGGTTGCATAGACAATCCTGTTGTCAAAAAAACCAAAATTGTGGTGGTGACACCAGCCACGGAGCCATGTATTAACAGACTGGATCCATCTGTTTCTCCCAATGTCACTACCCTGAAGGGGTATCTCTCCTGGAAGAAGGAGTAAAAGTAAACTGTGGCCCAGACTTCCTCACCAATTGTCCCAAGGCCCTGAAATCTCTTTTGATCTCTTTTGAATATCATCAAATCTAGTGATTTCTCATGCAACCTTGTGCAATAACACATACTTCCCCTAGTCTGGCCCAAAACACATGTGTATTGTAAGTTATTATAGTTATTCAAACATAAATCCTGCACAGTAATTGATTTTTTCTGATATATTTTGAATTATATAATATATATAATTCTTTAAAATTTAT
>NW_010426226.1:0-4270 GCF_000710305.1 Buceros rhinoceros silvestris | reverse complement strand
CACAAACTTCTCCAACATGAGTCCTTCCCACTGGCTGCAGTTCTTCAAAAACTGCTCCTGTGTGGGTCTATTCCATGGGGTGCAGTCCATCAGGAACAGACTGCTTCTGCGTGGCTCCCCCACAGGATCAGAAGTCCTGTCAACAAACCTGCTCCAGCACAGGCTTCCCACGGTGTCACAGAATCCTTCAGGCATTCACCTGCTCTGGCAAGGGGTCCTCCATGGGCTGCAGGTGGTTATCTGCTCCACCATTACCTCCATGGGCTGCAGGGGGACAAGCTGCTTCACCATGGGTTTCACCATAGGCTGCAGGGGAATCTCTGCTCCAGCACTTCGAGTACATCCTCTCCCTCCTTCTTCACTGACATTTGTGCCTATAGTTTCTTCTCTCACATGTTCTCATTTCTCTCTCTCAGCTGCTGTAGTGCAGCCATTTTCTTCCCCTTCTTAAATATGTTATCACAGAGGTGCTATCACCATCACTGATTGGCTCAGCCTTGTCCAGTGGTGGGTCCATCCTGGAGCTTGTTGGCACTAGACCTTTTGGACATGGGTGAAGATTCTGGCATCTTCTCACAGAAGCCCTACACCCTCCCCTGCTACCAAAACCTTACCACACAAATGCAATACACTACTCTTGTCCAATTTTTCATCCACCGGTATTCCCAAGTCCTTCTCTGCAGGGCTGCTCTCAATCTGTTCATCACCCAGTTTGTACTGATACCAGCGATTGTCCCAACCCAGCTGCAGGACCTTGCACTGGGCCTTGTTGAACTTCATGATGTTTACATTGGCTCACTTCTCAAGCCTGTCAAGGTCGCTTGTGCTGGATAGCACTCCTTGCCTCAAGCATATCAACTAAACCTCTCAGCTTGGTGTCATCCTCCACTTTATGAAAATATGTGCGGTACAGCCTTGACTGAACCTGCTGTAGCCTTTGGGTTTTTTTCACATTAGACTGCAGGTGCAGTCTGAGAGGTTCTGCATACTGCATTGGAAGTTTATGCTAGAAGCGAGTGCATATCAGGATTTGGTGTGGGTTTCAACGCCTTTTTTGGTTTGCTGCTACACTGTGTAACTTTTGCCTGACTGTCACAGGAGAAGAGCATGAAAGAACATGGTATTAAAGTGTGCCAAAGGTTAAATTATGTAACAAATAATAGCTAAAGTCTTAATGAAAGCTTTATGGCAGGATTTTTGATTTTATCACAGCAGACAAAGCTTTGCTTTTTTGGAATCGTTCCAAGAAATCAAAATGTTCTCTCAGACAATTCATTCTGCAACAAATTATGGTTTCATCCTATACTACTTCAGAAAGCCATGTTTTACCCTAAGTATACATGCCATGGTTCTCTGCTATGTTTTGATCTAACAGTGCTTTCACAGACTCTGCTGAGACTCCACTAACTGTGCACTATTTCAAGTCCATAAAGATTTAGACCAGATCCTATAAATTCAAGTGTTGTACAAATATAATGGTTGTCTGATGGTACTATTCCAATGCTCTCAGTACAGTGTAACTTAGTAATGTGAACTCAGCCAGCAGTTCTGTTCTCATGTGGTTAGAGTCCCAGACTGGGAGTTAGTAACCTCATGCTCTGTATCCAGTTATGCTTCAGATTTACTGTGCAGCTACAATCAGGTCTGATGTTCTCTCCGTGCTTTGGATTGCTGTTTGCACAAGGACAATAATATTTCTTTACCCTAGCAAGCCCTTCTGAGAAATATGTGTAAAAACTATTAATCTGTTGATTACTTAGCTTACTTATTACCTGGAACATCAAAGGTAGCATTGCTAATGCAGCCATCGGTTACAATACAACTGCACTACTTTGAAGTGGGCTTTCGCCACGCATTTTGCTTTCAGAAGGACTCCTTATCTTCTAATGGAAATGGTATGTTATGGCTATCATATCCACATCGTGAGATTCAAACCAATGTAAAGCATTGGAATTAAAGCTTTGCTTTTTGTACTCCAGGTTTTCTGGTCCAATTATCGATATCCATCTGTGCTTTCTGCATGTCAAGTGACATTTCCTGTCAAATGGAAAAGAAAAGCTTTTCATGTGGCATGGACTTTCATTCTTTTATTGTAGCCAACATCTAGCTTTCAAGTTTTATACACTTCAACATAAAATATTGATGTAAGAATCACCTAATATAGTTATAGTCTTGTTCCATAAAGTTTGTCAATGGGTACAATGATAATTGATCTCATGATGTTTCTTTCAGAGCAGTCCACCACACGCTATTTCCAGCTATTCCGTGCCATAATTTGTATTCCTTTCCAGCCAAGTTAATAGATCTCCTCATAATAGTCTTTTAAACCTTCACATAGTCCCTATATTCTGAACTTGTATTTTCCCTTTTGTCAGTCTTCCCTCAAACATACATTGTGCGAAAGAAGCTGCATATCATGGTTAAATACTGAGACACTCTAATCTACCTCTTGCATATATTGCTATTGTTTTTCGCTTCCTTCCCCTAGCGTTACTTTCAGTTTTTCCTGTTGTACACATAATTGTTCTGTTATTGAAATATCCTTTACAAGTCAACATTTGCAATGACATTTAAGATCCAGCAAAGTTTCCCTATGATGCAAATACAGAGTAACAGTATTGCTTTTGCTGCGATGCTTTGGAGTAAAGCCAGACTTGTGAATGGTGATCACTGGCATTTTATTTTACAGTTCAGACAACTGCATTTCCTACAGTAATACACTGGAGCCCAAAATTAACTTAGGAATGTGCATTGGTGCTACCCAGTATGTTTTTTTCTTTATTACTTTTGATATTTAAGAGCTATGGTGTGCACTCGATAGTTCCATGAAATGAGATGGTTCGCATTGTTGGGTACCTTTTGTCATTGAATCTAATAAGAAAGCATATTCGGGTTCTTGGAGTTCATCTTGTGTGTACAGAGAAAGAGCACCTCTAATGCACATGCTGTGCAACACATCATGCCTCTCTCGCAGTTCATGAGCTTTGGGAACACACTAGAATGGAAGCCGAGATGCCCAGAGGCAGAATTTCAAAGGCTCTGTACATACACCTTGTGTAACAACAACCCTCAGTCTCTCCTTGAGACCATGGACGCTACTGGCCTTGCACAATCCTGGAGCCTGTGGACAGTGTCTTATAATCTGCCTGGACATTTAGGACTACTATGATTGGGTACAGCATTCTCTAGTAAGGCAGAGAAGACATATGGGACATTACTGAGATAAATGTCCCCTAAAAAGATTCTTTTCTCTTTGACAGTCTCCCACTTAAATGCTTTCAGCTATGATATTTGGTCTTCAACTCATAATTCAGTCAGAGCCAGAAGACCGCAAACAACAAAAGGAGGAGAGGTATCTTCTTTACAATATTTTTCTAATAGATAAGTTAGGTAAAGCATGATTGTCATGCCCTTCATAGGATAAATGGAGTGAATTCTACAATGCCATAAGCAATGCAGGCTGTCAGAAAAAAATTGCCGTTCCTACACTGCTTCACACAATTCTTTATGGTTCAAGTGAAGGAAGAAGGGACAAGGCAAGAGCTGGAAGTCTTACATTCAGTGGATCAGAGATAGTCTGGATAAGGAAACTCTGTTCCTAACAATGAAATGAACCCATGGTATTTGAGGAAAAGTTCTGTCATCCTACTCCAGTCAGTTGTTTAGGTGATGAAAATATAATGTACTCCTAAGTGCTGTCTTAGTTTTAGCCAAAGGTCAGGCTGAATTATTAAAAGAAATGCTGAACATATTTGGTATCAAATCATCTGTACAAAGGGGTGACCGTATCTCATACGGTTACAAATCTGGCCTCAAAACTAAGTGAAGTAATGCTCGAAGTTATGGCTGTAACTATTTAAAAAAAAAGGATTCAGCAATATTGGAGGGAAGAGTAACCTATCTATCATAAGTTCTTCTATATGAAAGTCATATATTCTCCTTTGCTGTAAAGTGGCTCATGGGTTGTTATATTGTCTTGTGCATTTCATTAAGGTACTTTTACAGCAGTCTCTGCAATCCACCCGGGGCTGACCATGACAGGGAGTTCTGACCTTCTGATGGATATTGTTTTGCCTGTAAAGCAAGCTGGTGTTTAACCTTATCCCCAGTGGGCAAATGCCCGTAGTGTGAAGCCAGCAGTGCTCAGCAAATCTGGGCCAGATCCTAAACTGGTGCAAATAGGTTCATTGAGTCACTGTACAACTGAAAGCTGAAATCTATCCTCAGTAAAGACTAATACGAACTCAAGCTTATAATATTATTATAAATC
>NW_010426225.1:53194-70489 GCF_000710305.1 Buceros rhinoceros silvestris | reverse complement strand
AACAGGGGAAGTTTTGGCTAACCCAGGACATATGTGCATTCTTGAACATGGATGTTCTGTACTGAGAAAAGTGTGGACACACACCAGTGCAGGGCTGTGAGTTTCTTGGGTCTTGAGTGCTTTTTCCCAAGGACACCTACTGAGAAAGTATCCCAGTCTTCTGCTAAACAGAAATTCTTGCTGGGTGGGCTTTTTAAAAAAGGCTTCAAATAAAAGTCAGCTTCCACCAGCTGAACACTGATTTGATTTTAGTAAAGTCTTGGTTCAGCACAGTAGTATTTCCTACGCAGAAAACTGACAGAGTTAGAAAGTTTCATCAGCTATACACTGGCAGTATTTTCAGGATTTTTCAGATAATTTTTAAGCCAGTGATGTTCCAACTTGTGTGTCCTTTTGCTGTGACTAACAATCAAAAGTAAATTGATAATGTGAAACAAAAGGACATAAAGGACAAGAAGTTAGAGACTGAGACACAAGATAGAAGAGGATGTGATAGGTAAGTATTTCAACGGTGGTTTTCTTATGGAAGCAGCAGCAGAAGGTGGAATACGTGTATCACACCTTGCAGCGACCACACAGAGGAGTGAATGCACAACTTGAGCTCTACAAGCTGCCTGCAAGTGTTGGAGCCAGAGCTGACCTAAAGCTGAAGGCTGGCACTGCTGCAGTGATGGCTGAGTAAGCTTCAGCTTGACCTCAGGTGACAACTGCACAAAGAGAAGCACTTAGAAATGCAGTGAGACAACAATTTTAATACCATTCTTGTAGACATGGTCAAGCCTAATGTGCTGATGTCACAAGAAATATCTGCTGGATGGACTCGCTGAAGCAGCTGTGGGTGCTGTAGGTAGAAACCATGAACCTCCTCGGGGGCAGCTGGAAGTCTGAGCCCCTATGAGAACCACATGAGGAAGTGTTCTGACATGGGACTTACATGTTTGTTCGTGTCGCCTAAAGTTCATGTGTACTGTCACTTGCTCAAACATAGTTCTTCTGTTATTTCCTTTAATCCTCTTTGTCACACCCTCTGAGTTCCCCACTGGGTCTCCTGGGCACAGTTTTTGCTATAATATTCTTATTTTGTCTCTCCAGTGCTGCTGCCGTAGGTCATCCTTCTATTTCTAAAAAAACAAATTTCTATAAAAACAAATTAGTTCTGTGTGCAACAATTTGTTAGGGACCTGACAAGAATCATCCCAGAGTCCTGAGGAAATTGGTTGATGTAGCTGCCAAGACAATCTCCACGATATTTGAAAAGTCCTCACAGTCAGGTGAAGTTCCTGGTGACTGGGAAAAGGGAAACATTTAGTGGGTCCAGAGGAGGGCCACAAAAATAGTCAGAGGGCTGGAACAACTCTGCTATGAAGAAAGACTGAGACAGTTGGGGTCTTTCAGCCTGAGAGGGCTCCCAGGAGACTTTGTTGTAGCCTGTCAGTATTTAAAGGGGGCTTATAAGAGAGGGACACTGTTTTCAGCAGGGCTTGTTGCAACAGGACAAGGAGCATATGATTTTAAACTAAGAGAGAGAGAGGTAAATTAAGACTAGATAATTTTTTTATGAGGAGACTGATGAAACCCAGGCTGGAACAGGTTGCCCAGAGAGGTAGTAGATGCTCCATCCCTGGAAGCATTCAAGCTCAAGTTGGATGTGGCTCTCAGCAACCTGATCTAGCTAAAGATATCCCAGCTCATTGCAAGGGATGTATGGCTAGATGACCTTTAAACGTCCCTTCTAACCCAAAATATTCTATGATTCTATTTTCCCACACCCCACAAATTAAAGTTGGTTCAATTTTAGGCATTTTAATTTACTGTAGTTCTCACAGGATGACATATATTGAGGTAACCTCTATGCATCTCCAGTTTCAAGACTCGAGTAGCACTCAAGTATTTGTTCCTTTTACTGGGATGACAACCAGAAAACATGCAGCACCATTTTCAGTGGTTTTGCTATAGCCAGTGCCATGAGATAGGAACTGTCTCCGATCAAGCCCAAGGGGCAGCCATGCACTGCTAGTCCTTTGCAGTGGCCATTCCCAGATACTTGTTATTTTTATCATGTCCACTGACCTGACAGGTATAGTTTACTCTAGTTCTGCAAAGTCTTGCTGATGTTGCTTGGTTCCCTGCTGATAAAATGTACAACTTTTAGTACTTGTCCTCATTAATAAAAATGACATTGCCATAGGTTCAGCCGCTGTTTTCCAGCTCACGCTGTGGCTGGGTGAGCCAAAGGCACAGAATCCTTTGGGACTGACAGTTGCACATGTTGTTCTGATCCTCTCCTGGTATATTTTGGGTCCCGTGTTTTGAACTCTTAGATCTCCAATATTGTGGATTATAAAATGTATATGCTGCATCACTGCTGCATTTTGTCCTCATTCCCAGTGTTGAATGGATCAATCAAGCAAAAATTGCTGGAATTTGAACCAAATTCATGCCTCCTGGCATTTTGTGGGTGGAGGCTTTATTTACAAGTACAGTTTCTATTCTTAGCAGCTATCCTTTTCTGTGCAGGATGGCACATCACTGAAACCACACTAGCAATATGTAAAATAAGTGATTCTGTCCTTCAGATACTAGGTTCTTGATGGCTTAAAAGTAAAGGGTAGGGCTTTGTTCTGGAGTGCTGCTTTTCCCCTAGTCAGAAGCATAGCTTGTCCCTTTTCTTGTCTTATCAAAGAGAGATGTGATGTAGAAAAGGGAAACATACTCTTCAACTGTACCTGATTAAGGATGTACCTGAGGCAGACATATGGTCCTTCGGAAGGAGGGAGATGAACTCTTTAATCACCTCGTGCCTTCCTGATTTCAGATTCAGTGAGTGGAAGGTCTTTGTCCTGCCAAACTACACTACAGCAATGTCCCTAGCCCTTGCCCAGCTCAGTCTGCGCTACAGTTACACCTTTGGAGAAAGCTGATGTGCAGGCACATGCACTGATCCTGCCTGGGGAAGTCAGGCTGGTTGGAACTCCGCTTGCCTCATTTCTGATGTCCACAATGCAAAACTCCACTATTTTACTATTTTACTCCACTAACTAAATGAATGCTAAAAGTCAGGTGAAACCCACCTGGTCACTTTTATTTGCACAGTGGTTGTGCTGGGATAGGGTCCTTCTGGAAGTGTGTGAGGCTGTTACAATCTGTGGAGGGATGGACACACTATGTTCCATGTTGCATTCAGACATACCATGAAATTCGCTAATTACCAAATATCATCAAGTTCTAGTATTTAGTTAAAGATTGAAAGCTTATGTACAAACACATTTCTTCAATAGTATATGTGTGTAATGATGATTTGGAGATCAGTTGTTCACATTCATAACCTTCTACTTGGGAATAATTACATTTTCTTAAAGTAAAAGCTAGCACCTCAGTGAAAGGCAGATATTTGTCTGATTACATGTAGACTTAAGACAGGCCGTTTGCTCTAAGTATTTCGCTTCTGGAAGGCTAGCAAACGATAAAAAAAAATCAAATCAGAAATTCAGGTACAGAATTCATGTTTACTCTTGCTAGAGCAGAGAAATGACTTTGCTTTAGGAAACCACCATTCTGGATTTTGATACCATGTTTGAAGTTTTCATGGAAGGGCAGGAAGATGGCAGAGGGGAAAAAGGTGATGAAAGGTCCTGGTGTTTAGAAGAAATCCAGAAAATGCCCGAGGCTGAAACTTAGTGTTTCAGTGTAACACCTGCTATATTCTGAAAGATAATGTTTGGAGGATCAATAAACCAGCCTTCGGAACTCACTAATTCATCTAGTCTAAGATGCTAAGTCAGAGCTTTTGGTTCACTGTAAAACAAAATATATCTGTATATATTATATAGAGATATATGTCACATCTATAGTGAAGAGGGATATTCATAAGGCAACCATTATTCATTCTTTGGTTTAGAATGATAGAATCATTTAGGTTGGAAAAGACCTTTAAAATCATTGAGACCAACCATTAACTTAACACTGTCCAGTCTACCACTAACCATATCCCTGAGCACCACATCTACATGTCTTTGAAATACCTCCAGGGATGATGACTCTGCCACTTACCTGGTCAGCCTGTTCTAGTGCTCTACAAACCTTTCTGTAAAGAAATTTTTCCTGATATCCAATCTAAACCCCCCCTGTTGCAAGTTGAGGCCATTTCCTCTCATCCTGTCACTTGTTTCTTGGGAGAACAGACTGGCCTCCACCTCACCGCAATCTCCTTTCAGGTAGTTGTAGGGAGTGATAACATCTCCCTTGAGCCTCCTTTTCTCCAGGCTAAACAACAACCCTAGATCCCCCAGCCGCTCCTCGTAAGACTTGTTCTCTAGACCCTTCTCCAGTTCTGTGGCTCAGTGAACGTTGTCTGTTCGACTTCTCTGGCATCCTTTCTCTTTTAGGAGCTTGCAGGCTCACAGAGCAGCTCCCCTGTGGAAGCAGCGAGATGTTTCTATGGCATCCCTGTTACAAAGAATGTATGGGGTAGAAACTTCACTTTTGCAAATCAGAAACAGTACAATATTTGCTTTGAGAACTGTGCTGCCTGACTTTTAACTGGGCATTTCAGTGGCTTGAGAGTATGAAGCCCCAAATGATAAAATAGTAAGTCTGAAAGCATCCTGGACTTCTGCTACATGCAATGGGAAGGATCCCCATTTGATTATTCAAGAAATTTCCCTATGAGAAAAAAATATTTTTAGCAGCATTTTAACTGTATGTGTTGGAAATGGTTTACATATATTATGTCACTTCTATCATGTGATGATTAGATCTGTGGCTGGGTCTATGACCAAATATTGCAATATAGTGAATGATGTAATGTGGAAAATATGTTTGACTCGTTAAATAAAAGTAAGAACTGGACCTCACAGTGTAAGTCTGCTCTCTCTGTTTGCCTAGAGCAAACAAGCAGGAAAGGGAAAGCATTCGTGTGGAATGTGAATGAAAATAATTCAACGAGGGTTACTGTAAATGCTGTAGATTAGTGTGGGTGAAAGCAGATTAAATTCCTATTACAGGCAGGTCCCAAATGCTGTAACACTAAGGCATAAAACGAGAGAAGAAACAAAACAGTTTGGTTTAATAACTTTGTGTATATGCTAAGGAAAGAAGTATGTCTTCCGACGGTCGTATGTCACCTTCAACAGTTTTCAGAGCAGGTACAGAAGCTGTTTCCACAGTCCTCTTTCAGGGATGGCAAAATTCTTTGCAAATTAGCCTACGCAGGTTCTTTCCAGCAGAAAAGTACAGAAGATATTTTTCAAGATGAGGCAGACATCTGTTTGCTTTCAGGTTCCACAAAGCCATTGCACTGGATTTTTTGTATTTCTATATATATCCTTTTATATTTCATACACATGAAGATTTATGTATATTCAATATTTCCAATTTTCAGGGGGAAACCCAATATTAAGAAAACTATGCCTGTTCTATTCTTCAGTTTGACAAAAGCTGTATAAAATCCCTTTTGACCATACAGAATTGCTTTTAATTATAATTTTTGTGGAAACCATTTAGTTCATTGTAGTACCTTAATTATTTCATGTGCACAAAGGAATTGGCTTATAGTCCTATATGCACTTTTGGTTGAGAAATAATAGAATTTACTAGAATTACTAGGTTCTTCTTTGAAGACTTACAGATGCTGCTTGCTGCATAGGACTGGAGATTTTCTTTATTTTTAAGAGAAAGGAAATGTTTCCGACCAAAGAAGTTTATTATGGAAGCATCACAGCTGCATTTTGGTAGTGTTTTTTGTGTACCTACTCCATGTTATGTCGAACAAACTGCAGAAATTCACCTATCTGTCTACCTGATGCAACATGAGATACAGAATACTTACAAAAGACACACCATACGGCTTAGGAAGAGGTGTCCTTTGCACCACAGGCCACTGGTGTGTGTAAGCCAGCCATAGCTGACCACAGCATTTGCTACATGTGAGTAAAATGCGACAGGCATCAAATCTTGTTTGTAATTTCATTTTCTTTAATCTTGGAAACAGTGAACTCTCCTCTGTATGCTTTTTTTCCCTTTGCTTCCTTTCTCTGTGTTCCTCTACATGTAATTTTAAAGTGAAAACACATGACTTACAGCGTAACTCTGTCCATTTCCTCAGCTGTACCTATTTAATCAATTTAAATTGGAAAGAGAGTTTACCAACTTTCACAAATAAATCTAGGACCAGCGCAGAGTATTGTATAAACAAAAGTCTAATTTAATTTTTATTCTTTTTTTTTAAAAAAAAAGTGTTCAAGAAGAAAATTTTACAAATGACCTTTCTGCATAGGAGGAAAAAAAAAAAAGAGAGAGTAGGGAACATGGTCGTTCTTTACTTGGATTTTTCCTCTTCTAAGGCCACAACAAAATTAACAAGCCCTGAAACAAAACTGAGAGTTTAAATTAATGGCTTCTGGCAAACTGTCAACTGATATTAACTTTATCATTCAACCCAATGTCAGTTTGAAAAGCTTCAGGATAGGGCATTTGAATGTTAGAATCCTGATTAACAGATTAAATGAATTCCACTTTATCTTTCAGCCCAGTGCTGTGGACCAGGACACCTGATTTACTAATCTTCTCTGACTTTTGGGTAAGTATCACTGACTGCAGCTTGGACTGAGACCATCATAAGACAGATGAAGACAGCATGGCAGATAGCTTAGCTGCTGTTTTCTAGCAACTATTTTGTTATTTTGGCTGGTCAGTTTAGATCTCATTAATGCTAATACTGGAGTAGGCTCATGACACACAATCCTAATCTATGTTTCATGTGGCCTGAATTTTCTTTGAAGCAGAGGTTGTTAAATATTTATATTATGTTAGCATACAGTGTCACTAAGCTCTGTGGGCCCATCTTGCTATGGTCTGTAAAAATATTTAGTTCATGCAGTCCTTCTCCTAAGATGCTGCTGCACTGTATCAATGGCAGAAAGCAGCATGCTTTCTAGCCCAGGCCAATGACTTGCTTGTTAGTATATGCTTGTTCCCATTTTTAAATCTGAAAACTTTATAGTTTGTCAGCAAATACCAGCAAGTTTTGTTTATGCCATTGTTAAGCGGGCGTTGTTTCATATCTAACATTACAATGAGGTTTGCAGTTTTCCCAGGGCTTTTTTTTTTTTTTTAACAATAGCCACTTGCAAATTTGAGATCCTTTAGGAATACAGATGCACTTAAAATTCAGATATGGAGTTAAACTTGAGGCTTTCATGCAAGGATATGAATAACTGAGTGCAAAAATCCAAAAGACCGTTTTTACAATCAATTTTGGTGTGTGCTTGGAACAGGAACATGGAAATAATAACACATGGAAATGGTTAAAATGATTCTGAGATCCCCAAACCTTTGTTTGCAAAACACCATTCTCAAATTTCCTTTCTTTTGGTAGCCAGGAATATTCCCAACAGCTTCATTTCTAAAAGGAATTACCACGTCATTGAGACAGGTTGCACTGTGGCAGGACAATTTGAAGAAGAAATTCATTCTGGGATGAATCTTGGGATGGGATTCCTCATACTGCCTTAAGCTGTCTCCATTTGAGTTAGTCATCCTGAACACCCTTTACAGACAAAAGAGAGAAACAAGCATTTCAAACCACCAGATCTCTGGTTTAAGTGTTTGCTTTGGAATGAGAGGAATTGTGTTCTCGAAACTCTTGTTTATCTCCTTTCTCAGTAAGTGAGGACAGCTAGCTCTGCTGTGGCTGTCCACAGGGCATATGAGTTGTGCAAACTGAGTCACACCTGAGCACCTTCCATTTTTCGCCCTTTTGATGGTTTCCAAGGACAGATAGGTCCCACTGTATTTTTCCCATTCACCTCCTCTTCCCTGATTGATCAGTTGCTGAAAACCACAGAAACTTGGAGTTGTTAAACGGATATTTCCCACTATTCAGATTTGACTCTTCGATGTCTGATAAATGAGATTTGCGTTCTCACCAGTGACCAACTTGCTGGTTTTGCCGTTTGCAGTACAGCTTCTTTCTCAGGAATATGTGCCTGAAATGCTCTTCCTTTTTAAGGCTGTTTTTTTCTCCTCCCTTTCCAACGAGGGTAGTATGTGCTCGGGAGGCCATGACAGTTGATTAACTCTGGTTATCAGAATGCTTTCTTTATTCCCATTAAGTCTCTTGCAGACGTGTGGTTCCAGCTTATCACATTGCTCTGAAAGGAGTTGCATTGTGCTCTTTTGACCTTTTGACCATTCTTCATTAAATATTCATTGTTATGCTTCCCTCAAGAAATGTATGTTTCTCTTCAACCTTGTTTCAGCCCTGTATAACAGTAAGATGCAATTTAAAGCCCTTTTGCCTTTTCAGAAATGCATCGCAAAACGGTGCTTCTGCAGCACCTCCTACCTAAGAATGACAGAGTGACAGAACACAGGCACGAATATATGAGGGGAAAGGAAATATCATGCTCAAAAGGTGGACAATGCAGGGAAAGATCTCCTGAATTGCCGAATCTCACACAGCAGCACCGTGATGGTATAGAGTATCTTTCACGGGATGCTTTTTTTTGACATCCACTCCTGTGCCTTTAACACGGTAGCCCATAGGAACACATTCTTCTCTCTTTTCTGAGA
This sequence comes from Buceros rhinoceros silvestris, assembly GCF_000710305.1. Taxonomy (NCBI): domain Eukaryota; kingdom Metazoa; phylum Chordata; class Aves; order Bucerotiformes; family Bucerotidae; genus Buceros; species Buceros rhinoceros. The sequence goes on along the minus strand of NW_010426225.1, from coordinate 61,918 downwards.
ACTGATTTATCACCATAAGGATGGTTTATTATACAGCCTCATGCTGTAAATCTTTCCTGCTCTAATGGCTGATAGAAGTCTGGCACCATGGTGAGTTCCTGCTCATTTACTCTCTGGATCTCGGGTACGCTGCTGACGTGAGAATGAGCTTCCCGGGTAGTCTTTCTTAACATAGAAATGTGAGAATCAAAGAATTCGATTCTGCTGGGATTTTTCCCATTAATCAGAGTTCTGAATTGTTTCACAACCCTTTGTTTCCTTCATCATCTTTTTTATTGCATCCTAAGTTTTATATGGAAGCAGTTTTTTAAATCAAAAATAATAAAAAAAAAAAAACCAAGCAATAACTGTGAACTACTGCCTCAGTAGGACTCTTTGTTCAACACAGTCACACAGAGCCAGTCTGCTTTAAAAATGTGTATAACTCCAGTTCTATTAAATATGATTTGTCTTACTGCAGGCAATAATCAACACTGCACACATCTGCAGGGGAAAGAGGAGGGCTGGGAAGGCAAAGAATGCCATATATCCTTTAAGAAGATTTCTGTAGTCTCATGATTTTGTTTAGGGGCTTGGAATGGGTATTTACTTCACTATAGAAATTGCTTGCCAGTGGAAGAAGGGTTTAATTCATAAGCACTCTGGTGTTGTAAAGTCCTCATGTTGAAGGTTCCCCTGTAATGCAAAGTACTGTCAGTGTGGAGAAGTGACATGGTAATGCAAAGGATGACTCTTGGAGGCTATGTCTGAATTGAAGACATAAATGTAGCTGCAGCTCATGTAAATAGCTGTTTTGGGTGAGGCTGTCCCCTGTCCCCACGTCCACCCTAGTCTGAAAGCTGAGGGAGCACAAAGGGAAATGTGATGGCTTTTCCCTCTATGCTATTTGAAAGGACATGTGTAAAAAAAGTAACTGGTTAAAGTTCAAGTCTAGCAAAACTGAAATAAAACTGTTAGTATCTACAGAGCATCTCTTCCATAATATCTATACTATGGGATAGTTGTTCTCAGTGAGTTTCTCGTAGACACTTCCAATTCAACTTCTTACCGGATAGCAACAGTCTCAATGTCTGTGTCTGAGAGTGGCCCAGTGCTAACCAAGCACAGACTTAAGCACAGGGACATGTCCATTTTCATACTTAATCATTGCCATTCAATCTATTAAGAGTGGAAGTCTCAACCTGATAAATCTCCAAGAGAACCAATTACAGCAGGTTGTCCTTTGAGAAATGTATTAACATGAACATACCACTCCTGGGCTCAGTTTTCTGTTCTCATATTATTTTTTTCTTTAATTCAGGTTGGGTTTCAAAATGTTTATCCTGTGTTCAAAGCTGTCTTTGGGAACAGTTCCTGTTACCTTACTCTCACAGGAGCTGCCTTCACTGGGAACAATGGAACTGGCAATGAGCTTGGGGGTGCATGAAATCCCTGTCCCCACCACAGCTGGGAAGCGATTTCAGAAAAATTCCTGGAATTTACATTACAACAAACTTATCATTCAGAAGGAAAATGTTTGGCTCTTGAACCTGCAAGCAGTCCTCTGCTAGAGTCCTGTTTAACCAGGTAAAGTCCATGGTGGGAGAGATGGATTTGCAACTTGTTGCTATAGTAGAGTTGGCACCTCCAGCACCCATTCATTTAATAGTGGGAGAAGGAGGCACCCCCTCTGCTGGGAGATCTTTTATAGGTGTTGAATTTTTTTTTTTTTTCTGAAGACTTATCTCAAATAGCCTTCTTTCCCCTACTTCACCTAAGCTCAGTGTGGTTTCCACTTTGCTACTGCATCAGCCCGGACGTACCAAATATCTTGATCGCATGTGGTTGTCCCATAAAATAAAGGAGTGGGAGAGAGTTGAGGGATGGCAGCTCTGGGTTGAGAAGTGGTTAATAAAAAGATTTTAGGGAAGCAAACTCCCAAGTGGAAGGCTGCAGCCTTGGGAAGGGTTAAGGCACTTCTGGGGCAGAAGGTTTTCAGACTAATATTCTCACAATGAGGGCTGCAAAAGAAATTGGTGAAATCCATGTGGAAATTCAAGGTCTTCATGTGGAGTCTGTTCTGTGTGCCCTCTACACACATACTGGTTTTTTTGTGGATGTCAGTTTGCCAAGCAAGAGTTACTATCTCGGCACACCTCTCTAGGTATATATGAATATACCCCTCAGGTGTATCCATGTTGTGGGTGAGTTATACACAGACCGAGATGCCTCTTCACCTTCCTTAATGTTCCCCTTCTGTTTTGTGTCAGACTCACAGTAGCTCTCTGGTATGCTTCCCAGTCACGGACCATGCTATTTCTTCCCAAAAGTCAAACTTTAGCCTCCATTATTCTGGGTTGGAGAAAACTTAGAGATTTCAGTTAGCTTAATTCCTTTCCTTCATAGTTTAACCCTTCTGGGTGATGTTGTAGTTGAAGCAAGTGACTGCAGATTTCACTGAAGGAGCTCTGAAGCAGATGTGTTTCTTTAGACAGTACAGCAGGTAACACAGAGATAGGGGAAGCAGGGGTTCATCTACATCCCCACTCCTGACTTTTCATCAAGGAGTTTCCATTCAGAATTTCTGGCACCTTCTAATTATTTCATTTCTGCTGGTAAGAGCCTCCCAAGTCCGGGAGATGTTTGTTAAGTCCCTTTTATTTTGACAAGATCCTCAGAAACCTCTTTGCTCAAGAGGCTGGTCGTTTGGTTCTCTTGAGAAAAGACATCAGTTTCTCCACATCAGCCTTTTTTTTTTATTATTATTTAGGGGATTTTACAAGCATCTCCTGCTCTTTCTTCCCTCTGTTTTTCATATACTAGTAAAACCACCTCCTGGATCATTCAAGTTGAGTCCTCTGCCCTGGAAGACAAATGCATCATGAGGTTTCCACTCCAGAATTGTTAAAACTCCTCTGATTTCCAATCTAAATCAGTTTACATAATGTTTGTACCTTTTGATCCTTCTGCCAGAATCATCCTTTAGTTAAAACCAGTTCCTTTGTGTTTGCCCTCCTGGTCTACTTACAGCCTATAAGACCTTGTAACTTTTCTCTGTATCTATCTACCACATTTTGAATTGATTTCTCTTAAGAACAGTTGACCAGGAAGTTGTACCACACTTCTGATGAATTCTCATTGCAGTACTTTTTCTAACAGCAGTAACAGTGCCTCACTCTGCTGGAAGCAACTCACACAAGAGGTGAATTTGAAATTGTGTTATCTCTTTTATAGGTGCAATACACTGCACGAGAACAGGAAGATTATAGCAGCTTTGCTTTTTGTTAGGAAGGCAAAGGCTGTTTACACACTTAGGGTTCTCCCTGTATATGAAATAACAACTTTCAGAAATCTAAACCATGCTGACTTTTAGAGAACTCATGTTACTTATAAACGGAAAAAATGTGAATTGGATTCACTTTTAAATGTAGATTGGTACAGGATTTACCACGGATTACTAATTTCCCTTCAGGTTTATCCTTGTTTCATGAACCATCAGGTCAGAACATAAAGACTGAACAGCCAAAATGGAGATTACTTCCTGAAGAAAGCCACACGTATTTGTGCAATTGTCACCAAGTTGTAGACATACTTTTCCAGTATTGTAATTTGTGGGAGCCTCATTACCTGACATAGACCATGGAGATGGCACTTCCTTTAAAGTCATATTAGTAGTTTATTTAATTTTCTGCATCAGTTTAGACATGCTTGTTGGTCACTATCAGTGCTGAAAATGTGCACACTTCTAATGTTCAGAGTTTCTACGTACAATGGCATTGTAGCATAAAAATTATAAATGTAAAGAGCCGCAGTCAGTAAGGACATGTAAAATTTTGCCTGATTTTAGTATTCCATCAAATGTTTGTTGAACCATGTTTCTGTTCTTTCTTACTGGTCTCCTCCCCTTCATGTTACATGTGTATGTTGTGTGCGTCCTGCCCAACAGTGCTGAAAATTGCGAAGCCTTGACAATTTGAGGGCAGACAGAGGGGGCATCTGTTGTATGTCGTGGCTTTTTTTTGATGCCTGGTGATAATGTTGATAAAGATACTTTGATCTTTAAGCAGTTTGACTTCATGGAAAAGATTCTGACTGTGTGGATGTCTAAGTAACTTCCATCAGCTCATAAATCTAAGTAATTCTCAAAGTCTCCTACTGGTTTTATGATCTCTTAAATTATACAGTCTAAAGTATTTTTCAACTGTTCCACATTTCTGGCCAAGTCTTTGGAGATGGTGAAAGCCGAGCTTTTAGTGTTCTGTTTCTTTGGCAGGAAGGGCACAGGCAGCATTGTAGGACTGGGCAGATGAAGATGGTTTTCACCTGCTTTGTTCTTGGGCAGATGTTTGTCATACTTAGCATCCATTCTCCTTTTATGCCTCCCCTCCACACAGCATAAATTTTGCAGGCTACTTGAGCTCCCATTGATGTTGCAAAGGTCTTGCCATGGCAGATTTGAATAAAGGACAGGTATTTTAATATTTTTTGTTAATAACTCCTGTGGTTTAGAAGAGGGTTTTTGTTACCACTGGAATGTAATAAAAGCGTCTTTTGAAAACTTTTGATGAAGGGTGAACTGTTTCCATGCCTGTATGTGCGGGGGTATGTGAGTCAGACCCTGCCCAGTCTTCTTCAAACTGGCCCTCACATTTAAAAACTACTCTGAATTAAGGACTCCCTCCAATCTCAGATCAGCACCTTACGGACACAACTCTGGGCTTCCTCTCTCTGAAAAATGTTCTATTTAAAAATACGTTTATTTCAGACTTCCCAGACTTCTGAAAAAGTGTGATTTGTAGAATAAATTCCACTTTGTCATTAATGTTCTGATTAAGCAGAGGAGGAAGAGGAGGAGAAGGAGGAGAAAGAGGACTTCACAGCGACCTCTCATCCTCTTCTGAGATCCATGTTAGCCATTGACAACTAATCCTGGTCTCATTCAGACCAAATATGTGTTTTGGCCAGATTTTCCCTGTAGAATGGCTCCAAGAAGGACTATTTCATTGTGTTGTTCATCAGCAGGTTAAAATTGCTGAGGCATGTGTCAGAGCACAGTTAACTATCACTGCTTTCCTCTTCTCCAAAACCTGCACAGCCAGCAATGGCACTTTGCAGCCAGAGGGAAACAAAGAGCCATTACTTTCAGTGTATGCTCCTGATCAGGATATATATTGATAGTTTGTGCTAGGAAGAAGGGTTTATGAGTGCCTCTGGCAACTGGTGGTGTGAGCAGTGCACCTATAAATTCTAAGTTGGCAATATCAAACAAAAAATATTCTCCTGCTATAGCCTGAGGTAGCAGGGAGTGGGAAAAGCCGAGCTGCACTGCTAATCCATAACCACAGAAATGACCTCCATTCCAAAACAAACACTACATAAAATTTTAAAAGCTGGCCAGCCAGCCCAATACACGTAATAAAATGTCAGTAGAATAATTCAAACCAACCTCGGAAATTGTGATATATTGCATTTGGTCATTTATACACTTCTGTATCAGCATTAGCTACAAGAACAAAGGTTGGTGGATGTCCAGGAGCCCGTTCTGCCCAATGAATGTTATCACCAAACCATTCTTCTTTGATGCTTGCTGATTACCTACATGATAATACAAATATACTAATTTTAGAGAATACTGTTGAATTTTAAATGTCTTAAAGAAAAATTTGTGAATTTCAATATAGTTATTGTGGATTTCACAATGTTATAGCTGAGAGAAGACTAACCTTGGAGATTTGGCAGCAGTTGCATACGGGAACTGATAAACCCATTATATGCTCAGTAGATAACCCCCCATCTGTTGACAAAACAAAATTATAGAAAATGTTGGAATGTAATCAAGTGTTTTTAATAACCAGTTATCTCCACCCACCCCCCCCAACAAATTCAGTATAACAAGTAAATGTAAAATGCACAACAGTTTACACAAGACAATTTTTAGTTTCATGGGAGATTTTGAAATTTTGTCAGTGGAGTTTCTCCAGGTATTTCAGGCAGGTGTTTGTGCTATCTGTAAGGACCCCTTGCTATAACGAATTTAATTTTGTGGGAATGTACTTAGCTCACACTGCTTAGTTAAATTATTTAACAAATTAAGTCCGCTTTGTCTTTAGCTGTTTGCTGCATCTGTGCTCCATAGCTGAGGAACAGAAAATGGGATAGTGTTGGAGCTGCATGCTTTATTAGCCAATGGAGTTTAAAAGGCAAATAAAAAATACAGAAGAGATGTATTATTTTCTGACTCCTCATTGGGACATTATGCTGTTGGTTTCATTTTTTTTCTTTGATGTGCTCCTGTTGGAGCATGCTGAGGCTTCTCTCCTCTGCCCATGTTTCCTTTCCTCTGCCCAGATGATGGGTCTGGCTGCAAACTCCTGCTTTTGACGCAGTACTCCTTAGTCTGTCACCAAAGACATTCCCTTAGATGAATGTTTTGAATTGCTAGAGATTGCACAAGCTAAGGACATATGTCTGAGTCCAAGCATGCTCTTCAAATACTGTTAGAAATACTGGGGAAATCTTCTGACTATCACTGGTATCTGAGAGAAACTTCTTCACCTGATCCCTGGATCTTAGTCTGGTTTGTGCACCTTTTATGGAGGTGTACTGAGCTCTTGTTTGAATACCTTTGAGCAGGGCTTTGGTAAGTTCAGCACTTATTCCTGTAGCCGTGGTTTCAATTTGCTGTATCTTGTGTAAGGAATTCTTTGTTGTAAGCAAGTTGCATGAAATCATCTTTATTTTACATTAGGAGACAGTAAAATGCAAATCCATTTTTTCATTTACAACATGCTAACAGAAATCCCAGTTATTGGCACTGAGAAAGAAACACTAGAGAAAGAAAATCATGCTGAAATTCTGCCACCAAGGTACAACCAGAAAAGCCTCTCTTTCTGTATTTGCTTGACTTGCAGTAGATGCTTTCCCAATGTATTTCTTTGTACACAAACTGCGCCTTGGGCTAAGCTCCCCAGGTACAACCTGCTCAGAGCATGCCAGGTTTTATAGCTAATCCCTCTTCTGGGGTCCTTTGTATTCCTCCTGCCTTCCGCCTCCCACCTCTCTACATATTCTCTCCTTTGACCTTATTACAGGGATACCTGTAACACGGCTCAGAGAGGAGATGGTTGGACAGTGTGGCTAAGCTTTAATCCACCCAAAGAACTAATCCAGCCAAGAATGAGGCCAGTGGGCAATGAAAAAGGGGAATAAGATGTCCCTTTCCAGCCTGATCCACTTCCTGACCCACTTTAACTGGCAGATAGGAGAAGAAGCCATAGCCACAAGACAGAGAGATTCCAGGTTTGGCTGGACCAAATGGAAAGGAGGGGCTGGATGTCCAACAAGGGTATGAGATGCCTGAACTTGTATAGATGTGAGATATTTTTATCTGAGCCAGTCACCCCAGGGTGTGTTTGTTACCAGTGAAGAGAAACAAGTATGTATTACCACAGGAAGACTTCTCTCATTAGGTATCCTAGGTACATAAGACAGGTATCTCAATAGTTCAAATGACTGTCTCTCCATAAATGCCTGTTTACATCTTTCCATTAACAATAAAGGCATCCTGGGGTGACATGTACAGATTTCGGTATCTCTGATTTCAGACAGCTGAAGCATTGAGTGAAACAAATTCTGGGTTTAGTGGGTGAATTTCCATGCTTAGCGTGTCCCAACCAATGGACTTGAAACTCATCTGCCTATTGGTAAATAGCTAAATGACACAATCTTATGTACAGGCTTGTTACTTGAGTTGTCTCAATGGGAATCAGTTCATCTGGGGACATATTAGACCAGAATTGCTAAGCTTTGAGTCTCAGTCTTTAGGAGATGTTTTTACAAGACATTACACTTCAAATGCCAATGAATCAGATATTTAATTCAGGAGGTCACACCAGACTTTTATTAGAAATTCAGACTTCAGCCTAGTTCTCTTCTGCCCTGGAAGACACAGAGAAAACTATGATAAATGAAGTGTCAAGTGTGATACACAGATAAATGTTGCCATGAAGTGTGTTTCTCTGGAATTTAACCAGGCCTTTAAGCCAGTTTATCATTGTAACCTAGATTTAGTAGTAGTAAAGTAAATTCAAAATGTCTTCCCTCTGTGCCTTCTTCTACCTGTCAGTCTTCTTTTGCATGAGATGTGTGATTATAATTTTTTGAAACTTATGAAACTATTTTAAACTTTCAAAACACATTTTCTCACAACTAGCTTGTAGGCAAGTGTATTTTTCTACTGTGAATAGTACTGAGCTTAAGTGTCTTGTGTAATAAGTGTCTTGAGTCCCTTTAGCCTCCACATTCTCAGTTACACATTGATTTTCAGTGTGGTGGTTAGATAAGTGAACTTGTTAGTAAAATCAAGGCATGCATCTAGCCTTTCCTCAATTCAGATACGGCCTTTCTGAGAAGCATTTAGACTAACATTACCAAGTGTCACTTTTCACATATCAGCCGGAACTGGCGTGAAGGTGGGCACTCTGGCTCTGCTTTGCAGTTACAGTGACTGGTTTCTGAAGATAGAGAGTTCACTCAGGTGATTCACTCAGGGTGTTATGACAGCTGTATTCTTATTTTCTTCCCTGATTTCACAGCAGTCTCCCTAGATAAGGCTTTGAAAGACAGAGCTAATAGGGTGCTTGTCAGCAACACAGCTTTACTTGTTAAGAAGCTGGGGGCACTCAGACGATGTTCGTGCTACTCCCAGTCTTTCATCCGGATTTTCCTACTACAGGAAACATGCTG
>NW_010426225.1:39821-53087 GCF_000710305.1 Buceros rhinoceros silvestris | reverse complement strand
ACCGAAGTTTCGTTGGTTACTGCAGGGCAACTTGATTCCTCTGCTTTGAAAAGAGGATACTTTCAGCAAAGCTCTGAAAAACTATGCTAGAATGTGAGTTGTTCCTTATCATTATCCCACGAGAAAATAGTGTTGAAGCACCTAGTTGCGTGCTTCCAGTTCCCTGTGTTTGTCTTCTGTCTGATATGACCTAGTGATGCTCAGCTCAGGTTCTGTTGGCACATCTACAGCTGTCAGTAAATGTCTTTTGGAAATCAGAGCTATATAAACTATCTGCCTGCTGCCTGACAATTCTTGCTGAGTAGTTTGTTGATAAAGTTACTTCTCTTAATTGTGCGTTATCATCAGCAGCAGAAAATAATTCTAAAAGATTGTTCAAAAAAGTTCCATGAAAATTTTGCAGTATTTGATCACCCCTGCACTTTCATGAGTCTTCTCAGAAGTTACTTTAGATGTAAAAATATTTTTTTTGCATTTAGTATTTTCTTCATGTTTTATACAAGATCCACTTTATTACTGAAAATGTTTTCTTCACTTATGCAACATTGTATTAGGTGTGTTTCAAAATCCGGTTTTATATAAAGTATCTTCCTTCCAATGTCAAAAGGCATGGAGATCAATATCAGACAGAAAAAATAGAGCTGAAGTATTCTCAAGTTCACTGAGAAGAAAGTGTTAGACAGGAGCAACCACAGTGCTTTATTAACCAGTCTTGCAAATGAATAGTTTTACTTTAGGCTGCAAAGGGATCGTCTGCATTTGCTTTTTACTGTCTGTTGCCAATACGTGTTACTCTGGACAAGAACAGAACATATGCACAAGATCTCCAGTCAGTATACATCATCACTGGCACTTAGGACGCTCATTAAACTGGAATGTATCTTTTTTTTTTTCTAGTAACAATTCTTCTGTCTAAAATGTTGCTGTATATTCATCTGCAGTGACATTTATAAGATTGCCTTTTATGTCTTTACGTTTTTTCCCCCAGCCATTTATTTTCCAGTCAACCACTAAGTAGAGCCCTATGAGTCCTTTATTTTCTATTATAAGAAATAGCTGCCTGAAAATCCATGAAAGCTGCTTTTTATTATTTATTGTCATACCTGCTTGAAAGACCAGCCTGTACCATAATGTGCATAACTGCTTTAGTCCAACAGGTGAGCATGCCAACTCCCAATGAAGATTTAGGTGGACTGTTTTGTTGTCCCACTGCTGCCCCTGGCAGCCCCATGAAGTGTCCAGAGCACAAGGAACACACTTTTTTATATGACATTTCCCCATCATATGCTCAAAGTTGCTGTGTTCTTCCTGCTTTGAGTGGTTACGTGCCTTCCTCAGAGGAGGGGTTTGAAGACCCAGGTCCTCTCCTCCTGTTCTCTCATGCTGTTGTCTTGAAACAGCTATGGGATTAATAACCAGATGGAAATGAAGGAGCAGAGAGGGTGTCAGTAAGGTAATTCGATTTAGCTCAGGTGGTTTGGCTCCAAACCTTACTGTTGCAGCCACGGCATGTGAGGACTGCTGGTGCCACACCTCAGCGGGGAACAGCTGGTGGCTCTCGCACATCAGCATAATCATGTAATGAGTTCAGACAGTGACACCCATCCGGCCCGCCATCACACGGGGATTACACCCCTATCACCGCCAGCCTAATCTGTGGCCCGGGGGAGCACATGTGTAACTGAGCACCTAATTTGGCCCCACAGCACTATTATTACTGGCAAGGTAGAAGGTGGTTTGACATGATGCTTGAGGCACGGAGCCTGGGAGTGAGTCAGTAACCGGAACCCTCCTCACTTCAGACTGGAAACTGAGCATGTTCAGGACACAAACGTGAAATCAGTCCTTGTAACATGTTTGTCAACATTTTCTGGACTTCCAGCCTGTCTGACATAAACCTTTGTCTCCTTTCATCCAGTATTTATAGATTCTTGCTTTTGGTTTAATAAAACAAGCATTTGGCTCTGCAAGTACTCCTTCTCTGGTTTAAAAAAAAAAAACTTTTCTCACACTGTCATGATGAGGAACATCTTGAGGTTTGCTTGCAGAAGGTAACTGCTCTAGATGTCTCTCCACTGCAGATTGACAGGAATTGGTGTAATCAGCCACTGTCTCTGAAGAGGTCATTGTGCTCTGGTTTGACTTTAGCAACTCTTGTTTTTCGTGTAGTATCAATACAGCCCACAGAAACAAAACATGGGGTGTCAGAAGACAGAAGGCCCTGCATAGTTGCATTTCCCCCTCAAGATATGTCGTCATTTGGCATTTACCTCAAAGAGTTAAAAGGGTCTGGGTGAGGTGTCTTTTGAATCATTGATTTTTGCCCTGGGTTTTTTTAATCAAATGACTGAAACACAAAAATTCTTGCCAATATATTAAAAGGAAAAATTAACCACATTAAGTCAGGCCCATCATCCTGAGAGGATCCCACGGAAAATAGTAGTTAATAAGTAACTTACAGATGAGTTAGTTAAAATAATGAGATAATTTGCTATCACTATAATTTGTGAAAAACAGTCAGACTTGATGCAGTTTTGACGGCATTACAAATGCCGTCAAAATAAATAAGGAATAACAGCAGTTTCATGAAAGGCTAGTATTACATTATATTTTGCTGAAGAAATGAGTCACATCCAGGTGAGTATCTCAAAATATATTTGTTTCCAATGTCCAAAACTGTAGTTCATTTTTGCTGGAATCATGCAGAAACATTTTTCCATTAGAAACCTCCTTCCAAGGGCTGAAAGCAACTAAAGATACAGCAGGAGGACACTGTGTCTCACATTTGCCCAAGGCAGAATTCCTTTTTTTTCTCTCTGTCAAAAATGGATTTTTTTCTGAGTTCATAAATTTCTCATTGATTTAGGATTTCTTTTTTTTTTTTTTAACAGTCTTCAGGGACTGAAGGTTTTATGCACTTATAGTAGATCCACCTTAAATGCCTAGAAACAGACATCTCCAGAAGTTGCAGTCCCGTAATGTGATTGTCTACAGGCCAGATATAGCAAGATACTAGATTCTTAAAACAGGATTTGAGTATAATTTGTGGCAATATAAATACAAGTGTTTTACCCTTCAAACCTTGGTTTGTGAAGGCTGCATCTGTTAATCTGGAAAGATTCCTATGCACATCCCCAGTCCATTCTAGCATTGTTCGTGGAGACACCTTATTTCCTTTTGCCTTAGATTAAAAAAAAAAAAAGGACTTGAGATTGGGTCCTAGTTTTGCCGTGAGCCAAGATCCTGCCAGATTCCTTGACTAGAATTTCCACTGTTCTCTTTCTCCTCCTTGGTACCATATACCCTTTCAATTTAATGATTTCTTTGTTTTGTTTTGGCCATTTTTTTTTTCTAGGAAGTTCCGTAAGTAGCAAAAAGACTGATCAATAATTGAGCTGCTTTGTACACATGCTCGCATGCATGCACACTTGTGTCGTGAGTGCCTCTGAAAGGTACAGTGGTACCTTCTCTTCCCATGACAAATACATGGTGCCAAAAGGAATCCCAGAAACCCTAGAAATAGGGAGAGACTTGGGAGACGGGGATTGAGCGGAGGACTGGAAATGTCCTGATAGGCAATTTATCCTGAAGAAAAGTCGCAGGCAAGCAATCCTTAGGTATGTTCAAAACCTGTCCTTTCTCCCCTCCCCCAATTAACAGATTGCACTTTGCAGGAAACCACAACCTCTGAGCTCTTTATTTGTGCGTGTGTTGCCTCATCACATTCACTATGGACAGACATGGAACTCAGAAGGTATTTCTGACTAGTGTACTGGTCAGATCATCCATCAACGAAGAAGGATGAGCAGCCCTTGGGACACTAATCTCAGCCTACCTGGAATGAGGTGTATGTGAGTGTGCTCTCTGTAGCCAGCTCCTGCACATGATCCATATTCATTCATTCCACATCTGGGGGTTTATGTCCCAGCTGAATTCTCCCCACATGAAATTCATAGGTGCTGCAGTAGATGTCTGGCTAGCAGGTTTATCTCCCAAAAGGTAACTTCTTACCATTGAGGGTTTTATCAAGTTAGAGCATAAGCCTCTGCAATGAGGCTCAGACAACAGAGGAATGAATCTATAGCAATGGTGGTGGTAGCTTATTACCTCTTTCTGAGGTATCCATTTTCATGGATCTGAAGCTTGTATCAATGAGCTTCACGGTGAATGGCTGAGAAGGAGTCCTGACCACATACCTCTTGTGGGCTACAGAGTGAGCAGAAGCTCTTTACAGTCAATTTTGTTGTTTCCTCATGTAAAGCATACATAAGGCAGCATGCAAGGGGAGCATAAGCCTAAGCATGCCAAAAAACACTAAGGTCTTAATGAGCTGAGCACCTTTCATGAAAGTTATTGCAATAACTGTACTCAGTGATCCAAAAGCTGTAGTTTTAGAGTGTAGTGCTCAAACAGAGTGGAGAGGTCTTGTGCATAAAGTTGTGGCTGGGAGTTATTGCTAAGTCCCAAACACCATCTGTCATTACTGTATGGTATGATCGATATGCTGATCATGGAGCCCAACTGACTCCTTGTAGGTGCTTTGGCTACATCTAACAACTTGAGCAATGAAAGGTGGGGGCTTGGGCACTGTGCTGTGCTGGTGTAATGGTCATGGTGTAATGGCCATGCCTTTAACCTATCACCCTCTAAATGATGCCCTGTCCTGTGTATGGATTAGGGTGGGTTAAGGGCTGGTCCCAGGGAGTATGGCAGCATGGCTAGAGGCTGTCATGCCTCTTGCTTTTGGGTCAGAGAAAGGCTCTGACCTGTGTTAATTACTAGGAGAATAATTTTCCCACATGACCACTGGTTCTGCTCGATTAGACAGCTGAGAGATAGGATACCCTTTTCATTTCAGATTTTACCTCCTGCAACTCATACTGGGACAGCAAGAGCTTGGTGAAGAGATTTGTACAGGTCTTCTGGAGCCTCACATGTGTGTGCTTAATGCTGAATCTGCTTTAGTCCTTCCTGGCAGTTAGGGGGAGTGAAGGCTTGTGGTGAATAACAGAAGGGTCATAGTTGCAGAAGACAGAAACCCCAACTTACAGACTGCTCTTCACAGCACGTTAAAACAAGGGAGACAGAAGGGTTTAGTAGAGGAAAGAGAGAGTGAAGGGATACTGCAGGAGCAGGGCTTGGACAGTCCCTTTCAGGCCTATTTAGAGGAAATGGACCAAACGTTTTGTTATAGAGGAAATAGGTCCTGCTCTGACTTTTCTCCAAGCCCTTGGCCTCTTCCCAGAGTGCTGATGCTTTCCTACTGAAGCAGCCTCTTTTATTCTATTACTATTATTTGAAAATATGTGCATGCTGGGACACTGGCTGCCAGACACCATTTTATTTCCTCTTTGATAGCTCTGTGCAAACTAATGGATCCAAACATACGTATTTATACGTGTAGCTGCACAATGAGACCGCAAGCCCACTTTCAGTTGTTCTGCTGCCTCTTCTAGTGATCACTAGCTCCACTACACAGTGAGGGAAAGTCAGTGCATCATTCTTAAATTTGTACAGCTATGGTGCTAGGATTAGCTTTGCCACAGGACTTGGTCATTGCATTATTCTGCCAAGACTAAGTCTCTTCAAAGTATAAACAGACATGACACTTTTATGCCAAATCCACTGGTGCTGATAGCTTTTAGCTGATCGTAATCTTCTGGCACCAGAGGAGATTTTTTTTCGTATCTAGTTTTGTACATAAAAGCATATTCTCTGCTTGATGTCGAGAATGTTAGGCTAAAGGTAGCTTGGCATTGTGGCACCATCAGGCATGCAGAACCCTTATGACAATCCTCTCAACACTAAAAAGCACTCCAGGCTCTGAATTTTGCATGTTAGTTACCCAGGCCCTTGTTTGTGCAAATAGGGAGCAATTGAGAGAGGACTTATTTGTAACTAATGATGTGAAGGTGTAGTGCGGTTTAGGCCTGATGTCACCATAGCGGGACCCATAAACTGAGTCAGCTGTTTGGCAGATTTTCATCCGTGTAAATCCCTCTGTAAACTAATTATTTGGACACATCTTCTAATTTTCACAAGAAAGTGATCTCCAGGCTTTTCTTGTCTGTTGCAGATCTTGAAGCTTAACTGTAGATGTTGCAAAACTAATCACCAGGGTTAGAGAGTCTATAAACTGTACTGTATTGTATTGCACAGGGATATACATTTCCAGTACTTCTTTCCTTCTTTAAATACCAGCTTAAGTCTTAATCCATTCATTTTCAGTGTTTGCAAGTAACACACACACACACACACACACACACACAAACTCCCCAGATAAAAGCAGCCCACAATTAAAACCTTGGAAAATGTTAGTATAAACTACAGCTAGAAGTCTCCGGATTAAATATTTATACGTACTAGACATCTTGTATCAGGAGGTGTTTCTCTTGCTGTTATCAGAAGTCAGCCCCTTGCTCCCTGTGTCTGCTTCAAACACTTTTATCCCTGGCAGCATGAGGCTTGCTTCAAACATCCTGCTTGCTTGTCAGCAGGGTTGATGCACAATATTATAACAAGCATTCGCCACAATTGTTGTTCACAGACAGTGCTTTTAGCTCTACAAGCACAACCCGTGAGATTCCCCATCAACATAATCATTATTTATCCAAGGTTCTTCCAGTAAATTGAGCCTAACGAGTCTTTCCTTAGGGTAAAATGCAGTAGCCTGTTTATTATTGCTCTTGTAGAGAAAGCAGCATCCTCCTCAACAGTGGCAGGATCTGGACAAGGAATAAGCCTCCTAAGTGCAAGTGTTGTATCATCCTCCCCGTAGGGTATTGGCTTATAGTCCAGTTCTTAACCTAGGACTAACTGGCAGGAACATGGCCAATAGCTGTGCATTATTTTCATTATAGGTATATTTCAGTTGCACAGTTGTGTTCTTAATGCTGCATCTCACTTGGCTGAGAGATTGCTCACATTTAACTGTTTTGGTCAAAGCTGCTTTGTCTTCCAGAGGCAGCTCTCAGAGACTCCCTAGAACCAGTAACTCTCATTCCACAGAGAAACAAGGAGACTCAGCCCAGCTTTACTGTGTGGCAGAAATGGGGCAGCTGAAGCTTTGGAAAAGTCTTGTGATATAAACCGGAGATCTGTGTGTATGTGTATTGTCTTTTTACACTAAGAGACCCTGCAAGAGATAGATGCATACTAATGTAGTTAACACAAATCAACAAAACCAACACAGGAAATTAAATATCCTGGCACAACCATGTAACTTTTTCTCTTAAAAAAATAAAAATTAAATAGAAAGTAAAAGGCAACAGTGGTATTTCACCGCAAAAACTGTATCAAGCTGGTCTATGTGTCTATACCAGCCTGTTAATAAATTCTCTTTGTCCGGTGCCTTTGTGGAAACTCCATTTTTATAATTTAAACCCTAATGGAGATGGCACATTATTATTATCATTATTTATTTATTTATGTATTATTACTACTACTTTTATTATGAGTCTGACTCGTTTGTGTACCCCTACTGATGACTGCAATACAGTAGGAATTTTTTTTCTTTTTGAAACCATAGTAAATTTCTCATACAAAAGTTTGCTTGGGCACAGAACCTTCTAACAGGTGACTAAATTGTACTTCACATAATGCTGAGAGACCATGCAGACAATAGTATTAATTAAGATAATAGCGATACTCATTTTTGCTTTAACTGCAGTGGTGCATTTTTTAATCGATTTGTTGAATAAAACATTAAATTAGGGGTGATACTTGTATAATAATGGAATGAAGGTTGTGACATATCGATTAACTGTTTCACATGCCACTATTAACATAGCAGTCCTCTCATCTCCTCCCCCATCTCACCTCCAGCCTCAAAATTATCAAGCTAGGTTATCCCCTTCAAAATCCGAGGGATAGAAATAGTATATTGTTAAAATATATACTGTATTGTAAGAAGGATCTCAAATACTGGCTTTAGTTCATTTTGATAATTGTTTAAAGAACAAATGCTAAATGAAAAGGCAATGAATGGGGCAATAAACTAGAAGTGTTGGCAGTTATTCAGCTTTTTAGTCAGTCGGGAGTTTTGTAATTTTGAGGAACATATTTTGCTTAGCGTTGCTACCTTAAATTAGCTATCTGATGTTTGGATAAATAACTGCATCTCCACTCACCTGCTATAACATCTTTGTAGGGACCTCAGCATTTCCAAAAAGCAATTTATTCCACCTGTTTTGTTCCGCTGTGCAGGGAGTGTAGATATCTAACTTCTAACAGCCCATATAAGACAAATCCCACCTTACCAGATATTGAGAGATACCCAAAATGGCTCTCATCAGATCTTTGCTTTCTGCGAAGTCTGTTATACAAGATTATTGCCTGTTCACAGGGATCCTAAATATCCCTTAAAGGCTTTGATTTTTCACTTCTGCTGATCAAAGTATCTTTAGTACCTTCTCTTCACATACTGACAATCAGAAGAGTTGCAAAATACAGTGTGTAACCTCTGTTTTATTTTCCCGAGGCCCCAGGAAATACAGCCACCCGGGCATGCATAATTTTTGGCATACACATCACATGTAAGAGAGGATTTCTTAAAATAATTGTTGGTTTCTAATGATAATGTGAATGTTTTGACAAAAAGTTCATTGAAGTGAAAAACAATCACTGAATTCTTTGCATATTTTATTTTTCTTTTTGATTTCCAACTCACACACATCTGGCATATTTTACATCTTTGCAATAAAACATGGTTACAATAGCTTAAGGAATTTATATATCCAAAATATTTCACCATGATCTCAAGATGAAATGAACTTGTCTTCCAGATGTTCAATAGTCTCCCAATTCTAAGCTACAAACTCAAGATATTGCTTACAGACGGGTGATGAATAACTTAATCATTACGTTGATCCCCATGATTTCTGAATCTTATAAATACAAACAGCAATGGAGAAGGAAATTCAGTGCTAAACTTACTAATACGAGGTGGATAATGAATAAGTAATCACATCAATAAATAATGATATGTTTCTGGTGCAAAGTGCCAATACAAAGAATCCATTATCTTTTTAAATAAATGACTGCAAGTGAGTGTAAATTCTGAGAAAATTACATTCCTGTAACATGCCTCATAGCCCTACCGACACAATATGTACATCTATGACAATACAGTCACCAAATATACAAAGAAGAAACATGAACTAAAGTGTATATACCCCTGGGTGTGTAATTTGATCGGTACAATGTGCAGAAAATTATTCCGATAGTTATCATTACAGTATTGTAAAACATGAAGTGCCTTAGTTTGAGTGGCTTCGGGTGAGATTTTCAGAAGAACCGAAAAGAAAAACCTCAGTCACCTTTGCAATGAAGAGGCTGTCAAAGAAACCAAGCTGCTCAGAGGAAAAATCAGGGGAAAAAAAAATTACTGGTGGCTCTCTTGCCCGTGACTAGTATGCCAAATGTTAATAATCCAGAAGTATAGCACTTTGTCTGTATTGGGAGTCATTAAGTGTTACAGAAAATTAAACTGAACTTCCCTCTCTGCTCCCTTTCTGTCTAGTCTTCAAATTTAAAAGGGAGGAATTTAATTTCTACTGTATAAAGTATAAACATGGCAAATGATGGCTTTTTATCCAAATGCTTCATGAGCAGAACTCCACGTAAGAGGGGTAAAGTTTAGATTCAAAAAGTGAAAAACATGGGTTGGTGGAAATGTCAAAACTACTGTTTGCACCCAAATTCAACCCTTTAACACAAGCTGTACCCTTAGGCAGATCTCCAGTTTGATTTGTGTGAATGCGCCTGTTCCTTCAAGACATCAGGTTTAAAGTACATGCAAGCTGTAACTCCACAATAAAATTAAGAAACAGTTTTGTTCTTTATACAAGGTTTTACTTTTACAAAAGTATCCCTTTAAAGTTAAGATGTGCATCTGATGTACAAAGTATCAAACGTATTTTTTTATCTCAGCTTGAAAAGAGGCTGGAGATGGGATGCATGTTAGGTTCAAAGCCTAAACATTGAAATAACTGGACACAAGGTTCCCCAGAATTTTCAAAAGTCTCTTGTGGCGCATCCTACTACCTTTCTCAATAAACAAAGATATATGAAATAATTACCAAAACATCTCCTAATTCATATAATTTACATGATACAAGCTTGCTTTTCAGCAGCTGGTGTTCAGTTGTGAAAAAACACACAAAGTAAAATGGTTGCTGACTACAATGTACAGCTATTGCTGGGTGTAATGGAATGTACAACGGAGGTCAATGCCGACGTGGTTTTCCACCAGAGACTACACCTTTCATTGCAGCACTTGTGCTCTCAGCTTTATCTGGGCTTTTAGTTCTTCATTCTGCTTCAGTATCTGTTCTGATGTTCATAATGCCACCGGTTAAAATCTATATTAAAAGCTACGATGCTGCCAGAAGCCATGCCAGTAATCAGAGTTCTGAAAAAGAGAGAAAAGGGCATCCTGTTATTCCTCTTTTACCTTCTCAAGCAATGGTTTACCCTCAACAGTAAAAAAGTTAAAAGAACAATGCACTTTTTTGCAAAACTGTCTGAAGATTAAGCTCATGGGTGGGATTCAGTCTGTGATGGAGACACTACATTTAGGTGTTGACATACAAGCTGATTTTCCATATTCCTGTTATGGTCAAGAGAGATCTAGAGGTCCATTCAGCTGCCTTCACACAGGTAAAAGCACCATGCCATTTAAGATGCTCTCACATATCCTGCCTTACCCCCAGCTGCCTTTCCAGAAGAGCGTGGGTCTTCGTAAGGTCCTTTGTTATATGTGTCACCCCAGGAATCCACCTCAGACCTGCAAGGTGTCTCAAACAGTGCTAACTGGCTACAGCTGAATTATGCCCTAATCAGGACCCTCAGTGCAGCCTCAGACCAGTTCTCTGCAGGTCCCTGGACATGTACTTTAAGGTGAGCTTAACTGTCCTCTAAAACTCACAGGTCGTAGTAAGTAAATCATCACAGTTATTACAGGAGGTTATTCCAGTAGCACACATGAAGATGCCTATGCTAAAACACCTTCGTTCAGCTGCCTAATTTTAGGCATCTTGTGCCACTGGAGGTGCCCCAGGATGGCTGACACATCTATGCTGGCTGGTAGCTGGGACACAGGACCTGTGGAGCGCTCTGCACTTGCTGCTGCAGCTGGGATCAGCTGGTTATCCTAGGGCCTTCCAGACAGAAAGAGAGGCCTCTGCAAAGACAACTGAACTGATCCCTTAATTATAAGCTGATCACACCTTGGTACTCCTAAAAAGCTTTATATTGAAATGTAGCCCCATATTAGTGTTCTGGTGACAATAGTTGTGGTGATTTTCCAGTTACCACATATCCTCTTATTCTGGTAGCTGAGTTTTAAAACTGCATTAGATACCTATCACCACTTCTATCAAATCATACAAAAGCCATTCAATGCTTAATTATGCCACTAAAGCTAAGCAGGTACTTAAAGCAGTTTGAACAGCTGGGGCTTCCCGGACTGCTATTACAGAAGGGATAGGGAAAACAGGCTAGCTGAAATTTTTTGCAGTGTAAATAAATCTCTTTGAACAGAGCCCAGTACTGTATGCATAAACTGGCAGAACTCCTGAAGCAAATAGGCCTCTTCCAGTAAGTTAATTTCAATCAGACCCAGTTTGAGACAAAAAACTTGTTTAAAGTCATCTACTCATACATGAGTATGACAGATACATAGGTGGTTTTGGTGCTTTACAAAATGGGTACATAGCACAGGAATGCTGAAAAGTGTAAGAAAAATAATCTGACATTAATGTTGTATGATTTTTCTAACATCTTATGAGTTCTTTGCATGTCATGAGTTTGTATATTAGCTCAGCACAAAAGTCTAGGCTCCTACACTGCATCTCCATTGTTCAAGAAAGTCAAAGGAAAGGACCACGCTCACTCCTGATGGATAGATCTACTGATAATATTACACATTATAGTCTAGATGCAACTCTAAGTTCTCAAGCTCTACATAGCTGAAAATCAGAAATGAACCACTTACTTTTGTAATCGATTTTAAGGCATTGGTTAATAGGCACTACAGCACTCTGATCCAGTCTGATTATTCCTATGTTCTTAAGTTAATGTACGTAATTTTACTCATATTTTGTTGGCTGAGTCTCTGGCTTACTGGCTTCAATGAAATTAGACCTCACCTTAATGTTAAGTGCTTGTGCTATTAGACTCAAAAATCAGAAAAAAAATGCGGAGTCAGATAAATCAATAAGTAACAACTAGGGTAATGTTTTTGTACCATACCCTGTTAACGACTGTATATCATATATTTGCATATTACAATTCATGGACATGTATACTTTGTGCAATTTTACCTTTACGTATAAACATTAATGACAAACCCACCTCTGGTCATGGGAAAGATCCATAGCTCTTATGCCAGCATCACAGCCAGGGTAAATATAGAGCTGCTTGAAGTCACAGGCCTGCCATACCTCTACCACACCATTGTCTCCCCCTGTCACCAGATTCTGCCCATCGCTACTCAGGAGGATGGCCTTCAGGAGAAAATGACAAAACCCAAAAACACAGTTAGCTTTTATGGAAATGGGTCAATATTACAAAAATGTAATCAACATAAGCATTTCTTTTGCTCTGCCGACTTTAACATCTGAAGAAAAAGCCTCTCACTCCTCTCTCCCCAATCAAAAAATAACAAATTTTGGATCTCCAAATTTTAAATAAAACAATTGTGTGGTTTTAAACATGATCTATAAACCAAAACCTCTTTTAGCTGAATCTGCCAAGACTTGAGTTCAGCACATAACACTTCAGTATTTGTTCTACAATACTTGGTGCCGTCACTAACACCTAAAGCAGAGCACCGATCTGCTTTCCTAATGTGCTTTAAGTGTTAGCGATAGAGCAGAGCCCTGAAGGCATGAATTCATGTCTTGGCTAATAAATGAAGAATGGACTCTTTTCAGAGTGTTTTGTGTTAAAGACATATTCCCCACTGAAATGTAATCCCAAACAAAAATTCCAGGAATTGTATGGGATCAAAACCAATTTGTTCTTACTTATTCTGGATTTTTGCATTTGGAGATGGAGAGGATCTGTGTTCAAATATGACCTAACCAGGAGGTGGCAGTTGTACGTATGTGATTTCCTTTAAACCACACGGCAAATAAATTCAATTTATTCTAACAAATAAAGGCAAAACACAACAAATGTTTGCTTGCATTTGGTTTTACCCTGGTTGAATCATTGATCTCCATTTGAGCTAAGAGTTTGCCATTAATGCTAAAATTGCTGAAC
>NW_010426225.1:8792-39721 GCF_000710305.1 Buceros rhinoceros silvestris | reverse complement strand
GTCCTCGTTCGTAGTAGATGATGCAGTGACCTTCACTAGATACTGAGATTAAGCGAGGATACAAGCAGTTTTCTGTTCCTTCCAGGGCTCTCAGCAAATCTCCAGTAATTGTGTGTACCAGACAAGGACCTTCTGTATATGAAAACATAATATCTCATATAGTTACTGCTTATACAAACTATACATGCTGGGCACAAAGGCAATTTATAACAGACATTGATATCACATTAGTCCCGCACAGATATAAGAGGCAATGTTTGCTTAAAGAATTTAAAATACACAACAGAAAAGGAAATGCAAGAGCTAGCACATTACAAAAATAGATACAAAATGCCTAAAAGTGGTGGTTTATTATTTACCTAAGCTGGTGGGAGTTTTCATTTATCTATCTTCTAAAATTTTATTTCCTCTTTCCAAGCATCCAGAAGCCTCAGTCCTACTGCTTTGCTCCAACAACCTGAACTCACTTTCGCCTGCCCATTCACATTAAACAGATGGGGTCTTATCAGTGACTAGTAGGAACAACTCCCAGAGGGTGTATGATCGTTATCACTGCATATTTTTCCTACAGACAACGGCAGTTCCTGTAGGTCCTCTCCCCCAATGAATATGTTACATGCATAGATTTCAATCCTGAATTGTCTTAGCAATGGGAGTCAACCGACAGCCAAGAGAGTTAGTATGATATCTGGACTATAAGAGATTTTAGGAGTCTATAACTGCATTTACTCCAGAGAGATTTTAATGTCTTTTTATTATTGCTGATGAAAGAAGAAAAAAAGCTATGAAATCTACAATGTACCTTTTAGGATGAAAATCTAGGCTATTTCCGTTTCAAGATCTATGAGAAAAGCTCTTTTGAAAGTGAGATTTGTATTCCTACTAAGAAAAAGAGTCTCTTCTGTGATAAATGTAATGAGTCATGGTAAATGCTAAATGTTTTCTTTTATGAATCACAGGATACTGCTGGACAGTACAGTAATCTCTTCCTTATACAACTGGCTCATGACCCTGAGTGTAAACTCATACTGGCAGACTCAGCCACCTCACGCTAAGCCCTTCTAACATCTCTGAAGTTCACACAGCAGCTGGGTTTGCCCAGGTAGAATGATTCACAGCATCAGTGCATTCATCTGCGAGACCTCTGGTACAGGTTGTTATCTGTGCTTGCGTAAAGCCTTATGCACAGATACCTCAAACCTGACTCGGTCCATGGGGTACAGCTGCAATGGAATTCATTTATTTTCTCAAATAGTTAAGATTCAGCTTTGGAAGTACTGAAGTGAGAGAATTTTGTAAGAAGTGGTGCCCCCACTTATTTCAAAAGATAAGTGTAATACCTTCATAGCTGAGTGGTCATGGCCATGGAAAGGCACAAAGAAAACCTGGAAAGACACACAGACGACTGCTCTTTTTTGGGTTTGTTGGATAAGAACATGCAAACATCAGCCTGACACACAGGGTTTTTCTCAGAGGAGTCCTATATGGGCTCTCTCCCTGCCTCAACAGGTTCTTGAGTGCTGCATGTGTTATCACAGTGCCACAGCCAGCTCTGGAAGGACAGTTTCTCCACAGGGAGCACAGGCAGCACTCAGGCAGGACAGCAGAGCAATGCAGCACTACTGTGAAATGCAGTCTAAGAAATGGGAAAGGGACTGGAAAGGACAGAAACTGAAAAAACAGCTTTAAAAGAGGCATCTGCTGGAAACCAACAATAAAAAAAGGGATTTTCTTTCTGCATTTATATATGAACTAGAGTTTGAAGAGGAAAAACATGAGAAAAGCAGCTCAAGGGACAGATGGGCTTTCACTTCTCTTGATCAATTGTAACCATATTCTGGATTTGTTTTAAAAGACTTTGGTCCTCCCACCAGCCTTTACCTCTAAAAGTATGTAAGTTACCAAAGCATAATACACTTAATGAAAAAGAAGTTAACTGAGTGCAGATTCCAGTTGCTTTAATAAGAGGAAATTTGCAAAAAAGCTATTTGTAAAGAGTACACTATTACAGCAGTGAGTTTATAAAGCCACCTTAAAAGATAAGAAATAGCAGTGCTACAAGAAAAAAAATTAAGGTTCAGCGTGACTGTACATTTTTTTAATAAATACCTTGACTTCACATACGACTGTTATGTAGTATGTCATTATGAGAGTTAATGACCCTTTATGAGTTCCTGTTAAAAATACCTTCACTCAAAAGTTTCACACTCACCTTCGAAAATAAATGTGGAGCTCTGAGGCAGTATTAAAGATGATAACCCAGGAGCTCAGCTGTGAGCAAAAGCAGGCAGAGCAAGCATCTTATCTGCCTTACCCTCAGAAGCAGCAAACTTTTTTTTTTTTAAAGGAGTACAAGGATATCCATATGGACGAATAAAACAGGTATTGCTGGCGACAGAGAAAGCAAGTAGCTGGATGTGTATGTAGGAGTGGAGTTGAAATGAGACAGGAAGATATATAATGAGGAAGATACTTTAAGGAAAGATGAGGGCAATGTAAACAAAATAAATAAAAATGCAGAAGAGATAATGTAGCACATAAGAATGTAAGAGAGAAGAAGGAAGAAGGGGAAGCAAATAGGAAAGGAAAAAAGACATGCAGTTAGTCAAAATAAGAAAAGAAGCTGAACGAGAGAGGAGTTGGAGGGGAGAAAAGTGGACACAATTAAGGGGAAGAAAGGGTGGGCAGAACAAATGAAGGAGAAACAGAATAAGGAAAGATGAAGCAAACACTCATTGAGGCAGGTGCTTTATTTATTATTGATTACCAGTTACAGAGGAAACTGCTGCATGTTTGGAAAGGTATTTTGACATATGTATTAGCAATTCTTGGATTCCATAGATAAGTAAAAGGGGAAAGATGTTAATGGATGGCTCAGAAAGTTTCATACAAAAGAGGTAAAAACAAACCTGCGAAATTTGGAATTATTATTTGGAATCCACTACAAAAAGAAACTACTGCATAAAATGCTGTCCACAGATCCAAAACTGAGCAAATTGACCCTGCACCCCTTGCCAAGTCCTACAAACTGCTATTCAGTTACGGTCAGGGTGGAGAACTTGGAGCTGGCCCTCCTCTACATACAGGTCTCTATCAACAGGTTTCTTCAAAATAGTTAGATGTCACTATGAATTATTGTATAAATTTCTATCAACTACTCTTCCAGATCTGGGGGAAATAGTAGCACAGACTGATGGTTGGAAGGAACAATTAACTTAATTTTTCTAAACTTTGTAACTCCAGATATAAGTAATAACATTCAGAGTAAGCTGCTGCAGACTCCTCCAGAATTACATGTCTTAGTAGAGGAGATTTTTGATAATTAAAGTATATGTAGGTTGAGGGAAGACTGAGAAGTCCACTAAAAAATCTCTAAAAGCACTAAGACTTAAATCATAAAAATGTTTCTGACCTTTAGCACCACTGATAACGAGTCCCAGCTCTGCGCAGACTGACACGCAGACAACTTCATGGTCATGACCAGTTAGAACAGCACGAGGAGCTGGATAATCACCTGTTAAAAAAACCACAAGAAGTAAAACAAAACCAAAAAAAAAAAAAAAGGAAACACACAGGAATGCCAAACTAGGCCTAGTTTTATCAACAAAAGAACTTTGCTGTATATGCCTTAAATCAGTAAGCATCAAAGAGAGGTGCAGTGTGCTTAAAAATTTCATACTTAGGTTTCTGAACAAAATACATTCAGATATCACAAAGTTTCACAAGAACAGCTTCCCAGTGCATTAATCAATGCATTAATGAAAAGCAAACTTCTTCGGTTTAGAAATTATGGACTGTGTACTGTTTACAATACAAAAATTATAACAATACATTCACTGGTTTAGGACCTAGAAATACAAAAAATGTGTATTTCTGATAAAGAACACAAGGTGTGGCAGTATTAAAATCAGCTGTAGTGTAAAGTTCTGCTATTGAACATAAATGACTTCAGACTTCTGCTAGGAACCTGAAGAGTAGCATGAGTTGAAGATGTTCCTATATTAATGATCATAATTTGATTCACAAAACTGGAAGTAGGGAAATAAGAGGGAAAGTAGCAGAAAGGTACTACTGTTGCATAGACATTATTGATTCAGAGACACATTGAATGTGTATAGATTAAAATTATATGTAAAAATGGTTATGGGTATACATAATTTTTATGTATCACTATAATACCTATGCCATTTTTTGTCCTATTTCCTACTAAAGAGTAGGATAGATGACTCACTAAATACTTACTTTCTATATTCAGTGAAATGTATTTTATTTTGGGTTCAAACAAGAAGCCATTTATGGAGTGTTTGTATGACAAATAGCAACACTTCTGTTGTTTCTAATAATAACAGATCCTGACAACAGTGAACTCCTATATGCAGTAAGGAATTGCTTAGTATTTGATATTGCTTTGCCAGGCAGAGCAAATTAATCAGTAATAAACAATTAGCAACTTGTTAGACAACACAGATTTCATCTTGTTATATTTACTTTGTACAAATGAAATATAGCAAACCGGGAAATTCCAAAAGAATGGAGCTCTGCCAGCATAGTTATTTCAAATGCTCAAAAAGGATAAAAGAAATGACCTACAGGGAACTACAGATGAATTACTGTAACATTACCACTATGCAAAATAACAAAACGGTTAATCCACAGTTCTGTCAACAAAGAATTGGAAGCAGAAACCTCATTAATGCCAGTCACCATGCTGTCCTGGAATGGAACTCTTATCAAGCAAGCTTCTTATCTGTTTTTGACAGGATGATGGGTATAGTTGATATAGATGTCTATGTTAAAATGTATTTTTTCAAGATATTTGTCTTAGTAATACGGTGTTTTGATTTAAACCTGTTTTACATGCAACTGACTGCAGACAACATGGATGGCACAGAAGTCGGTCCAGGGACAGATCTTAACCATTTTTTGTCCATAGAAAGTTATCTACTATGTATGTACTAGGATACTGGAAATTAGGATGTCCAGTTAGGAGCTGGGAATTGATTCTTGATCAAATACTAACCAATAATGTTATCTACAGGATAATACAAAATTGTTGCTGGTAAGATATGGTTGTATATAAAACTGCTACAAAGATTGGGCAACCATATAATGAAGAAAGTCATTACCATTATAACATTCTCTGCATTGCCTTGTTAAAAAAAAAAAGGTAACAAAATGTGGTTTATTTATTTTGTGTGTTTTGAATGCAGCCAGGTTGACACTCCTGGACAAGCACAAGTCCTGCCCACTGGAAAGATTCTGTTCTGGAAGGCAATGAGTCAGAGGAGGATTTATGGAGGCAGAAAGGAAAATTATTTCACCGTTAATTTTCAGTGTGATACCCTAGAATAGCAAATAGGAGTCAAGAACTATCCTGCCACTGTAGACCAGAAAGATTGTACCCACATCATCAACAAATGATATAGAGAGTACAACAGGAAGCTGCACAGGGTTTAACATGATTTTTCTCTTCACTGAACAGGCAGCAAAGCAGTGACTTGACCACTGTAGTTGGCAGTCACAGACGTAAAAGATGTCCAATATCCCAGAAATTTATCTTGCAGCTAATGGCACAGCAAGGTCCAATGGGTGAATGGCTGCACACATTTCAACTCAGCAATAAAATGCAGTTTCCTGACTGGAAAAACAGTTAAACACTAAAACGAATTAAAAGGGAAGCTACCTGAGTAGCTAAGGAATATTGTATAGATTTCTGAAAGCTATACATTAGGAATGGAGGCTTGCATAGGCTTTGGCGAGTCAATGAATTTAGTCTTTTTTATTGTGGACACTTACACCATATAAACCTGTTAATAAATTAATGAAATGGCTATCTGGGTATGTGACTTAGAAGGATGTTCCAGGCCTTTCCTACTCTAAAGGAGAAAAACATTCTGATTTTGAGTCTGAATTAAATTCTTACCTACCTTGTAGCTCTTTGTTCTTGTGTCAGCACCGCTCTTTAGCTCCAGGCTTTCTGCCTCTCTTGTGTTTCCCCCACTCATATACTAATGGAATAAATCAGCCCTCTTGGTCTTTCATTTTGATTCTATTAAACAAACCGTACTCATAAACTCCTCTGAAGTGATGGGCTTGCCCTTTTTTAGTCAATCCATTTCTGTGCCTGTCTAGCTCCAACTTTTTTCTTCAAATTTGGGTAGCCAGAACTGTATGTAACAGTAGTTTTAAAAAATTTAGCGTGAATCTGCAGTATTTCTTGTCAAACTCTAACTTCTCCTGTTGTCAACTTTTTAATAATAATTCTATGTATTTTACTGTCTTTCTGAGCTAGCCAAGATCTACCAACCATGGATTTATGGACACGATAATATGGAGTGAGTCAATCTACCTGGTCTTATCATTACATTGCACAGACACATTAACGCTTTCGTATCTCTAATGAAAACAGCTACCCCAAGAAATACTAGTTTCCCAATCTTTAATTTAGCTTGCAAGAAAATAATCTATCTGGCCTGGAAACTGAAGATGTGAACTGAAAAATGGGCTTTACTGCTAGGAAAGGATGGGTGTTGGAAGAAGGATTCTTTGTGTAACTCATTGAAGATTAGCTGTATTTTGAGATTTAGATTTTTATAATTTTCTCCCATTGCTATTGAGAACCCCATCTCCTTTTGAGGCTTTCCTTTCCAAGTGCATTACAGGAAAGTAAAAGAAAAAAGCAACTCAGCTAAATTCAGAATTTAATTTTTTTTCTTTTTTTTTTTTCCCCCTATATGTCCTGGAAAAAAAAAAAAAAAAGAGGAATTATGCTCAAGGGTCTTCTTGGCTTTAGGTCCGATTACAGAGCTGTGTACAGTAGTGTCATCAGACTGTAAGGGTTAATGACTGAAATTATTAGATGGTTGGTTAGAAATTTTTTACAGGAAAAGAAATAATGTGATTTTCAAAAAGACATCTTCCTCGGTATTTCCTAAGAAAACACTATAATATCATGAAACTATAAACTGTCAGAATATGAAAAATGAGCTTATTTAATTGACTTCTTGATTTATAAAAGAAAGTGCTTATTAGAAACCACCGCCTTGAAACACTGTCCTATTTTTCAGTAAATACAAGTAAATAACAGAATATCATTACTAGGAATAACACTCCAACAGTAATTGAAAACGGGATTTTTCCCCTTAGGGCTCCAAGAAAAAATTATTCAGTGATACTTTCTACAGGACAAGCTGTGGCACAGGGAAGAGAACCTCAGTCATATTACATTTTATTGTTAAGGATGGAAGTTGTGAACTCCAGGAATCATTCAAAATCTAGCAAAATATTCTGTCACTGTCACATCACAACTGATAGATGCAGCCAGAGGTCAAAGGTTGCAGCTCTGAGGGAATTGGAGGTGAAAATATCCTACCTATGAACTGAGATACCATCACTGTAAACTCCCTGTAATTTCCCCAAAGGAACACCTTTGAATCGCATTACTAGAAGGCAAAAGGTAAAAAAAAAAAATAATAATCTGCATTGTGTTTCCAAACAAGGAAGTTTTTCTATGAAGACTAAAACACAATATATCTTCCTTTCTCTCTGACAAATGTAATGCTTAATACTGTTGTAAGGTTCTTCTAGAATAAATGGTGCTCTCATGTGATAAGGAAAAAAAAAGAAGACAAGAAAGAGAACAGAGTATTAGTATTTCTCTCACATTGTCTTTTTCCAAGTATTATGTACAGATTGTTATGGGGCCATATCTAGGAGTCTTCTGTATAAAGAAACATGAGAGCGCAAGGAAAATTCTAGCTTCCATTTCATCTCTGACTTTGACAGAGACAAGAACAAGGCTATAGCTGAATTATTTGTGGAAAATAATTTACTTTTTACTTTACTATTAGCACTTTTGAGGGCTTACACATAAGAAAAACAATCTTAGAAAACACTATGACTTCCATGGAAGTGAAAATGTAATATCTATCTTGAATTCTTACGGTCAGAAAACCCATCCTGGAGTTTGATGGTAAGGCTATGACCAATAAATAGGAATATTTCAAAATAAGAAATAGCCAATAACAATGTCCACAACACAAGGGAGCAATGGTTGTAAAAGAAAGACTGCTGACAGAAAAATATTCATATATTCAAAATATTCTCACCTCTAGCAGAACTAGCTTATTTGCTGAAGAATGTGAGCAGCATTGTATATATCTACAAACAATTCACCCAGGTGAGTGGGCTTTCCTCTACTTTGCACCTATCCAGACCCCAAAAGGAAAAATACAGTGGAGGAGAGCAGAGTAAGAACTTGCAGCTTCTCTTCCTATTTCTTCCACTCAACTGCTGTGGGAACTTTGGCAAGTTGAGCACTGTAGAGCTACCATGGGGTGTGCAGCAAAGCACGTGCACAGACATCTAGTGATAAAATGCTAGATATAACTGCATTAGTTCAGGTGTATTATTGGCTCATTTATCTTTGTGCAGCAATCTTGGGAAAGAGATGGTTTTGGCTACCAGAGTAGAGGCTGTGCCAATAAATATTACACACTAGTTTTCAGAGAGCTTCTGCTTTGGCAGAACAGTGCTAAGATACCATATTTTAAAAATTAATACCTAAATTGTACAAACACACAAGTACCATAACAACTCTCTAAACAGGCAAAGAAGATTGCATGTGTGCCCATGTGCTTGCATAGTCCACTTGGTACAGGACAGATGGGTGGCTAATTTTAAACTGTTGCCCTTTCAAGGTTAAACCAGGGCATGTTCTAGGGTCTTAAAATGTAGAGGAATGTAAAAGAATAAGTTAATACTATGAGTTCAGAATAACTACTCTTTCAAGATACAAACCCACAAAACCTGCAATGTTCACAATTTCAAATTGTTTCAAAAATATGTTAGTAAAAGGAAAAGGCATCCTTCTTGATAGACTTAAAAGAAGTGCATGTTAACCTGACAAAGATCGTTTATGGCAGTGCTTATCCTCCCTTTCCGGTATATACAGAATACACTTCCTGGGGCAGGATGTATTGTTTTGTTATAATGCTAAACAAACCCAGCTTAGGGCTGATCAACACAGTATTTTTCAATGGTCAGAACAGTTCCCATTAGAAAAAGCAGGGTTAACTCTCACACTTCTTGTGACCATCCTCTCGGAAGCTACAATAGGTAATGAGAAATGTCAAGTCCCAAGATCAATGAAATTTCAGGCTCTAGGGACAAAGCAGGAATAGCATTGATCCTTTTAAAGAACACCAGTCAGAGGGTGAATGTAATATATTGCACAGAGAGGCTCAAGAGGATAAGCGGCCAAGTCCAACATACTTACCTGACAAAAAATTCAATCAGCTTTTAGCACAAGCTGCCTACCCTTCCTTTCTTTCATGCAGGAGTCTGATTCCAATTAAAGTGTGCAAATTAATTTTTATCACTTCCAAATTAGTTTCTGAATTTGTGTCTGTTTCAGATGAAAGCATCTGTCCCTCACTTTTCTGCAATTCCATCATCCACTTTGGTATCTGTTCAAAGACTCGGAGATAATTCTCATTCTCAGAGTCACTTATTTGAAAGTGACATTCAATAAAGCAATCATAAAATATAAAATAAAGCAACTATAATGATACATGTTGAACTCCAGGGCATATCATGTACTCTCTTTGCTCCTTTTTGTGATGACTAATACAGTTGCTATATGAGAAGAAATTTGTATACAAATTAGTGCTCAGTTAAAACAAGTCCCTATGTAGCATAAGAGGAAAAAAACCAAAATACAAATTGTCAAACTCTATCACAACAATTTTTCTATTCAATCTATTAGCACTGTAAAGATTTACATTTGCTAGATCACTTTAAAGAATTAAAATAAGTAAACTACGTCCTTTGCATGTGCCATGTCTTCCTAAGAGAAAACAGATTCCTTTCACTTTTCTCTCAATTACAACAGATTTATATAATGTGGTCATCAACTTAATAAGGTTCAGATTACCTATTTCAGATAGGCAATTTTGGTTTAGAAAGTAGGTACGTAAGCCTGGCAAGATGACTAAAGGTTCATTCAGTTCAGTGTTTTTTCCAAATTCAGTTCAGTGTTTTTACCTAAGCAAGGATAAAGAAATATGGGAAAGCTCAAACAGACATAAAAACCTGCATTCAACTACCCTTCAGCCTAAAGGAATTCATGCAATATCTCTCACTTTCCAGGAGCAGCCCCAGGCACCAGCCTCTTGTCTAGGCTGGCAAAGGACGTTTTTCTATCACTGCTATTAGAGCTTAGCCATTGCGTAGTCATAAAAACAATTGTTGTTGGACCAGAGAAAGTACAAGTAGAGAGATTTGCCCTGCATAGTGCTCTTGAAGGTATGCAATTTTGTTTCCTGATTTCTTGACTTATCTCTATTTTTATTCAATCACCATGTCACATAAGATCCATAAACAAGAGCAGAGAAAATAATTTTGCTTTTCCCCAAAGCTGGAGGTTCACAGGGAACCCCTCTCACGTGAATTTATAGCCTGATAGACAGCATATGCTTGTGAATATGGGAATGTGTGTTTGAGTTCCCCCAGTCTCTGGAGGCCAAGAACTCAGTCTCCCACTTCCTGGACAAACATTCTAATCAGAAGGTAATTTACAAGTTATTTTCAAAAAGTACTCCATGGAAATAATTGTATTTAAAATCTGGTAAAACTTCAATCTTCTTACACAAATTGTGAGCAGTGTCAAGAAATTGTGACGAGTGCAAACTGAACCAGAAATTCTTTTTTGATACCTATAGTAGAATCAAAGTGATAACTGAAAAAACACATTGATTGGAAAACTTACTTTAAAATTATAAAATGAAACTGACCACATTCTCATAGGCAAGTTTTCAACAACTGAGCTGGAGCAGCCACTTGCAAGAGGCTTATAAAAGGCAAATTTTTTTTTCTCTTCTTTAAACTAGCAGCTGGACACAGCTGAGGTCACCCTCTGAGCACATGCCTGCACAGGTATTTCAGCAGAAGGCTTTACCCAAGTCCCAACAGGTTATGTTATTGACATATATGTTTTTTAGCAAAGATTTTATATAAGTTATGCATTCCAGAATATGGAATTGTAGCAGAATTGTTAAGAAGTTTGTTCTGACAATCTTTTGCCCCCAGGTATTTCACAATAAATGATTGAGATTTATATGTTTTCTAATGAAGTGGTATCTACATTTCCTATAGAAATGTTAAATTATATAAAGTGTTTTAATTATATAACTGTTTTAATTATATAAATGTTAAATTATATAAACTGAGGGCTTGATTTTTCCCTCCCTTAACATTTTCTGAAACAACTGAAGTTCCTTTTGGTAACTGATGCATTGATGATGAAATTGGTAATTAATTGTCTTTCAGGTTATAAGACCATTACGAAGTCAAGCATCTAACCTAGATAATTACCATACCTGACATTTTTCTTTGAATTCTTCACCTTCCTACAGTCTGTGGTCTAAAATACCTTATCTGTGTCTCCAGATGACAGCTTTAAAAAAAGTAATACCCTGTTTCCCCCCATAAAATATCATCTCCATCTTTCTTGAAATTCATTCAAAAGATGTTAAAACCAGCATCCAGTCGCTGGGGAACGCAGTGGCAGCAACAGTAAGTTCTGTGGCTGAGCGCCAGATGAAGGCGGACAGGGGTGTTCATGGAGCCAGGGAATCCCGAGGAACACCAGAGAGACCCATCAGTAGGACAAGAAGATAAAAATGAGATAGAATGTGCCTTTGGGGTCAAGAAGGCCAATGGTATCCTGGAGTGCACTAAGAGTGTGGCCAGCAGGTCAGGGAGGTTCTCCTCCCTCTCTACTTTGCCCTAGTGAGGCCACATCTGGAGTATTGTGTCCAGTTCTGGGCTTCCAGGTTCAAGAGAGACAAGGAACTAATGGAGAGAGTCCAGTGGAGGGCTATAAAGATGATGAGAGGACTGGAACATCTTTCTTACAAGGAAAGGCTGAGACACCGGGGTCCATCTAATCTGAAGAGAAGACTGAGAGGGGATCCTATAAATGCTCATAAATATCTAAAGGGTAGGTGTCAAGAAGATGAGGTCAGTCTCTTTTCAGTGGTGGCCAGCATCAGGACAAGGGGCATCTGGCACAAACTGGAGCACAGGAAGTTCCATTAGAACACAAGGAAAAACTTCTTTACTTTGAGGGTGACAGAGCATGGATCAGGCTGCCCAGAGAGGCTGTGGATTCTCCTTCTCTGGAGATGTTCAAAACCCACCTGGGCACAATTCTGTGCAACCTGCTCTAGGTGAACCTGCTTTAGCAGAGGGTTGGACTAGATGATCTCCAGAGGTCCCTTCCAACCCCTACTGTTCTGTGACTCTGTAATTCTGTGATTATGCAATTCTATGGTAACTAATTGCATTTGATCTCCAGTGAACATCTCACTTTCGTTTTTCCTACAAAGGAGATGCTAATGGCAAGGCTATCCAAGCCCCCCATAATCAAAGGTAGTAAAGGAAAAGACTGACATTTTTTCTTTAATGAAAGGAGAAAGCTCTTATTTTTTTCTGACCCAGCATAGAAATTACTAATACTTGATATGAATCACACCGTCATCCAAACAAGCAAAATAGTGTCAAGCCAAACAGAGTGTCCTGACATGAAATTCCTTTCCAGACTATATTTCACCCTATCTGAGAATTACGTGCTAAAAAAGCCCTGATACATATATATGTAAAAATAAAAAATAGAGAAGTTTGTTATGGGGACACAATTTTATTTTTATCCCCCTCCATTCTTGCTCTATTATAAAAGCAAAAGAAAGCCACATGAGAAAGTGAGGCTTTTATCTGTTTCCCACTGGCTCTGTTTACAGACAAATGGAAGAAAATAAAACACAATAAAAAATATGCTGCTGTGAAATTAAGAAAATATTGACTTTGTAACAAAGAAAACACTTTTCTACCAGACAGTCAGTTGAAGAAACGCTTTCACTTCAATGTCTGTAACTGACAGGTCTACAACTGCCTCCAGTCAATACTTGAACCAGAGATCAAAATTGATAGTGATGGAGTCTTCCATTTTTATCCAAAGAGGCAATGTCCTTGTGCTGACAATAATCATTAGAATTCAGAAACTGCTTTAAATGAAATGGATTTACTGTTGTACAAAACAGCTCTAGTATAAAAGAAGCATATAGTACATAAATATATAGGCTATAAAACTTGCTCTTGTCTTTAGCTGTGGTCACATTTCTGGCTTGGGTGAAGGGACTTTTTAAATTAATGCCACCTTATGTAAATTAATATTGTTATTATTGTGTCCCCTTCACTCTGCAAAGCACTGATAGGTAGCCCCCTGAAAATGAAATGTAAATCCTGACATTTTATCTTTCTCTAGTTTTCATTCAGTCACATGGCTTCTCCAAAGTTTGCTTGCTATAGATAGACCCTTCTCAAAGACACTCATTTAATTCCATGGCATGCAAGACATCCCATTTTTGAAAAGGCATGCAGCTGATATGGCATGCTGTAGCACAAAAGGAGTAAGGTAAAATGCCAAAAAATATTTCTGGGAAAAAAAGTCAAAATATAGTGATATAAGTCCTGTCACTTAAAGGCCATAACCGCCTTGTTCTAGTTTATGATGACAAGATGCTAAAAGTGATAAAGGCAATTATGAATTTAAGAATTACTCCCATACTATTATCTGTTACCACGCACAGACTGTTTAAACATTTTTTTGGCTGGTACCCAATGAATTGCTTAGCATATGGTGTTCTTCTTACACCAGCTTTCAACCTGTAAGGGAAGTAATCGATATATTTGGTAATACCTTCTGAAGCTGACAGAAGGAATGCTAAAAATAAATAGGTATGACAGAGGACCTCTCAGCATGATGGTTATTTACAGGATACTTACTGCTATTTGGATTGTCACCTATAATATGATGTCGGCCACTCCAGTACCAAAGCAGCAACGTAGCATCACGAGACCCAGACACGATGTAGCAATCACCGCCGATATAGGACTCTGATCTGGCAAGGCAAGTCACGACATCCCAGTGACCAAACACAATTTGAGTTAATTTTCCTGGTGGGAACACAAAATGATAAAAATTCAGGGGTTTTTAAAGTACTTGGAGCATTTAGAAATCATTAAAAAATATTCGATTCAAATGCAATTTTTGCCACATGTCCCTTAATTAGAGTTCACTACGTGCTACAACAAGATTAAAAAATCACAAAGGCGAAACTATTTCTTTTCTCTTTTCATGTTTCTGTTGAGGGCTGTGCTCTGTTCTAATCCATAGCCTAACCCTTATCTCCAAAAATCAAGTCAGTGCTGCAGTCGCTGAATATTAAGTGCAGTTACTGCTCCAGCAGGATTTAAGCAGTGGTGTTAGAACACTATTTGTGAATTTCATGAATGATATGCATAAAACAGCACTTTTCCTTAATGGTGCTACATTATTATATTAATAATGTATATTTGTTCTAAGTTAATGTCAAACTAAGGTTTGCTGTGATCCACACCTCCTTCTTTCTATTACTGCAATCAATTTTTAGTGAAACACTGAATGATATTAGGCTAAGCAAACACACAAAGAAACAAAATATGGTTCCCAGTAGCAGGCTATGCAACCTACTTCCTTATTACATGACATAGAGACAGAACCAATACAGCCATGAAAATATCGTAACAAGTATTTGTCTTGTAACAAGTACTTTGGCTGATCCTTTTGATATGATCTATTCCCTCAATATAACTATGGTTTTCAAAAGTCACCACTAACAAAACTGTATGCCTTTCTATTTTCTTTTACATCCTTTATCTTCCAAAAAGAAAAAAAAAAGCATCCTAAAGCTAGTACGTTCAAGCAATAATGAAGGATTTTATAAACTGCACTTTATCACTCCTTGAGGGGTAAGCAGAGGCATTAGATATGGTAGTTTTGTACACAACCATCCACTTTGTAACTTAAGAAACAGGTATCTGTATTTAGGGTCACCTGTTTCCGTAGAATAAACTCGAAAGCTCTTGTCCCAGAAGCCACAAATAAGAATGTAGCGATTATCTGCTGTGACCACGAAGCAATGTGCATTGATCTGGATGCTCTGATCCACAAGGTCTGTGATCTGCCGTTTGTTCACACCAGAGTTATTGGCTGTAACAAAATGCAAAACACATTTTACAAGTAAGCCACTCCAACACCTTCCTGTCATCCACTTACAGGAGAAAATGAATACATTTAACTTTCAAGGAACTGTGAATTTGTTGTTGAGTAAGCATTTTGAATATGAACATTTAGAGCTGTCTATATGGGTGTCAGAAATACAAAATTATTGTGAGATTTCTGGTTTTCCTTTGAATAAGACAAAAGATTTTACAGAACATGACAATTTCCTATAAACTGCCTGATGTACTGCATAATATGTGGTAATATTTTCAGTGCTCTGTTGAAGTACTCTCCAAAACCAAGTTGAAATGGGGAAAATGGTGAAACTCCATTTAAAATACCATGTCAATGCTAACAATACTGCAGAAAGAAAATTCTTGCTGTTTGGTATCTCCTCTACAGAAAATATCCCAGCTTGTGTTGTGTGACTTTTACATTGCCCATACCTGCAAACGCTTCACTGCATCAAAGACATAAGGATTCAACCAATGAAGCTATTCAAATCTGATGTGCCTTTTAAACGTTGTCATCACCTACTCCTCAAGCAGGGAGCCAGGCCATGGGCAGTAAGGTTAAAAGAGTCAATGCTACCTGGAAATCCCCCCAGAGAGAAAAGGAACTGTTCACGCAGAATCCCACTACCCCAACCATCAATTGGAGCTGTTAGGAAGGGCTGGGAGTGACCAGCTAATGTGCTTTTTACTTCCTGTGACACAACTGGACTTGGCAATGCAATGAAGGTGTGTTCCCTCTCACCTAATACTACCTTCCTAACAGTTCAGTATACAACCTAATTATCCACGCTCACTCTATACTCACTGGAAAGACAGCCATCACCTCACATGGAAACTCATCTCAAACTGTGATAGCTGTCCAAGTGCTAGACAATTCCAGAGGACATTTTTTTCCTTCTGCAGTAGCTATAGAGGAAATCTTGACAACTAACTTCAGCTAACTGAAGTTAGGTGAGATAAAACTCACGTTTCTTTTAATGACAGAACACAACTTAACGCAGATAATAATCTGAAATTTCTTTCATTGCTATTTTTGGTTATTCTGCTTAAATTGCTCACAATTGCATGAGATAAGAGACTCAAACAAAAAAAACCCAAACCCTATTAAATTGGCTTGTAAAAATCAATACCATTTTTATACACATTCCAAGAACACATATTAAATTACCAGATCTTCTATGTCCATCCACTGAAAGATAATAAATAACAAATTACTCAAATTTGCAGAACAGGTGGGCACAATAGTTGGGCCCTAGCTTTTGAGAGGAAAATCTGAAGAGAAAACCATTGTCATTATATGAGCAAATGATGCATACAGAATGAGAAAGCTAACTCTCCTGAGGCACTTGTATATAAACCTTTCAACTGCAAATACGGGCACAGGCAAAAAACGAGCTTTTCATCTGGAGATGTTTAAAAATGCATTTTTTCCCTCACTAATGCTTCAAAATTGTCTCTAAGAACCTTCCCTACCCCAAATTTCTGTTTCAAATATAAGTCTACTGTAAAAAAAAAAATAAACAGATAAAAAAGAGCAAAGCAAATAGCTGCAATTAAAGGAATACAGGTCCTGCAATCTCTGTAACAAATTTACCAGATGTTATTTCTCAAAATACTTCACTTTCTCAAATATTTTTGGACTTAAAAAATACAATCATACCTCAATTTAAAATCCAGTCTTTTCGTTAGTAATTTAGTAATGCTGCCTGGAACAATCCAAATCATAAATTGAATGAAAAGAAATGGATCTGCATCTGCACTGATATAAACAGTGCTGGCCGTAAGAAATGAAAACATGTGAACTCTACCAGACCCTCACATTTTCTTTTACTAATACGACATGATAAGAGAACAGAATTATAGATATGGGCTGACAATGTAACTGACTTAATTGGTTGCTTCTAAAATACCAGTTGCTGGTGATGTTAATAACAAACAGCATTCGTGTAATTCATTCAGTATCAATAGCTAATGTTTTTAGTTCTCCAGGACTGACAAGAATAAATATTTTCCTATCATCCCTGTTAAATGAAGCATAATATACAAATATAGGTTAATCAATAATTCTTGAAAATGCTATTTTCAAATATATCGCTACATTTTCATCTTGACATACCAATCAATGGATCCATTTCGATTGGGAGATGATGGGCTTGATCCAAAGAATACCCTGGGGCTCCCCGAAGGCCTACATATGAAAGAAAGAAGAAAGGACATAGGGACATTCTTGCCTAATTTTTTTTTATGATGTTTCTAGGCTTAAAACTGCATTATTGGAGTTATATATATATAAAAGTAAATTCTTACTATCACTTGTTCCATGAATCTTTTAAGATTCCTTCCTCTGTGCCTCACAAACATGCATTTGTTAATCATTCAGTTATGAAATAGTAACTATAAATGCAGGACTAATTTCATCACAATTTCTGCAGCCACAAACGTTCCTTGAAATACTCCTTTAAAATAGTGTAACAGAGAAATTTTTTTTTTACATTTGAACACTGGGTGAGATCTTATAATAGCACAGAAAAGAAAAAAAAGAATTAAACATTGTTATTATTTTCTTACATATGGAAACCTGCAAGTGACAGAAATCTGGACCTTTTAATGGATTTATCTAGAATTTTTAGCTGGAAATATGTGGGCTGCAGTAAATTTGCTGCAATTATTCCTATTAGTTCTATCCTGAGCAGTCATTAAGCTGTTCGAGTGTGTGTAAGGGGCATGTATTTAGTGTTACCTGCTGCCATGCATGGGTAGTATTGCTTTGGCTCTTCTGAGCACCTTCCCTAGCATATAAATCACAATGGTCACTATTGAAAACACAATTTTTGTCAAGAACTGCCATCTTGCACAAGAATATCCTTCATAAGAGGAGATACAGTGTTCTGGAGAATAAACACCATTTTCTACTGTTGCAATAGACAACTGGAGGAGGTAAAAGAAAACAGGTTCTACAGCTGGACTTGCTATCTTCTGAAAAACACTGCTCTGAGAACTTCTTCTCTCCTTTCTCTCCTTTCAAAACCAAACCAGTTTGAGACAGATCTTTACTGGTATTAACTTAGATTCATTTGCTCCTATTGTGAGATGGCTATGTAAATGCCTTCTATATAAGCTCTAAAGCTCTACATACATCCCACAACAGTATATGTGAAAAACTAAAACGTAACAGTCACATGCGTTGTAAAGGCCAACATGACTTCTACTAATCTAGATGACCTCAAATAATAGCTTTTAAGGAAACCCTTGAAATCCAGGATACTACAATATTAGTGATCTTGAGTCCTTCACAGTAAAGTATAAGGAGCAATTTTGGCTTTCCCTTACGTGACAGTCTGGATGACAAAGGGGTACTCGAATACTAAACATGCCTCCTCAAATGGAGGAGACGTGAATGATGATGAGTAAAGGGCATCCCTGAAAAATCCATGGGAACCAATTTGGAATTAGTCAGCCAAAGTTAGTTAAAAGAGTATTAAAATGCCAGAGGACAGTTTCTGTACCTCTGGCTCATTTCTGAAATTGGGATTTTCCATTGAGGACATTGTCAGAAAGTATTTAAGAAATGTTTCGCTTTAATTTTTTCCCTTCTAAATTCTTCCTGTTCATTCTAAAGAAACAGGCAAAACATTTTAGCACTTAGTGCGGTTGCACCTGATGGAGTATCGTAAATATATGAACCTGTGAAAGGCAATCAAGTATCCTGTTCTGTTCCTGTTTTATTCTCTAAACCACCACATAAAGTTTCTTTGTATGCACAGAACAGACATATCCTGAATACATGTGAAATTTAACATTCATGCTAACAGGTTTAAATAAATTTAGCATCCATGATAACAGGTTCAGAATAAACCTTATATTAATATTCACAAACTCAGATTTTAACTGAATTAATTAACTTTACTTGCTCTGATAGTTCCTCTAATGGATGCCTATAATGGTATTCCCATGCATTGCTCCAGTTATTGTTTGTAGCACCAGTCTTTGGCCAGCCTTGTGCATAAGAGGTGCAGTCTGTTTCACCTGACTTGAATTATTCACTGATGAGATGTTTACATTTAAGTCAGTGAAATCCTACGTAAATTAGAACCCCTGTATTTCTGCTGGAGGCATACATCTAACCTAAATATTACAAATCCTTCTCCAGGAGGACCTACTTCTGTCCAGGGGTTCCTCCTGTGTGTAAAGAGTTAAAGATTTTTCTTTTTGTGCCTGACCCCTGCAAAATTCCTGACCAAGTTACAGAGTTAAGTCAAGTTACTCATGAATACCAGGTACATTTTGATTTTCCCAGGTGGTAAGAAACCTTTAAAAGTTGTTGGATAATGCACCGTAAGGGCTATCATAGCAGGCAGTGTCCTTAGAAAAAGAAACTTGTTCATTCCCTCATGTACCTCACAGCCTCACCATCTATTTAGCAATGCCTGGAATAACCTCAGCACTTATACGTGCAGGTGAGGACACAGAACACTCCTAGCAGCAAAATGGAGAGATGAGAGGAGGAGCTGGAGGAGAAATTTGGGATAACATTTTCGGGTAGGCTTTTGGGAGGGAATGAGGAAACCTCTCTTCAGAACAGTTCAGTGCTTAGCTGTTTAGGCTTGCTCAGGGGAAAGCTTATGACAAGCTCCTGGACAGACCTGAAATCTCTCTCAAGCAGCAGACAGTGATGTATGCTCTCTAGCATGCCAGTATGTATTCCTGAAACCTGGGACATATTAATATTGGCTGTGTCAAGAACCGCAGCACTCTCCTGAAAAGCATTATATCAAAGGCTGATCCTGATGTAACCACAAATCGATTGGCTGTCATGGTGATGTGCTGCTGTTAGGGAGAGTGTTTCTAGGAATGGCATCAGAGACAACACAAGCTTTGATTATTTGACACAAACCAGAAAAACCAGTAAACTTTTGTGCACTGGCAGGTGAGTGAGATTAACCCATATCTAGCTAAATTGCACTCAAAATTAAAGCTGCATTGTTTAGGTCTTCAAATTTGAGTGAAAAGTGCCCCTAAGAACCTACCTACTGTGTTGTGCCACCGATTGACTGCAAACAGCCTGCTGCAAGTGACGGTCACCACGGCAGGAATGGTGAGGTGGGGCAGTGTGTTGGCTGCCACATGTGTGACAGGGGAATTTGATGGGAACTTCAGCACCATGATGACATCCTGCTGCATCTGATCTTTAAACATGAGGGGGCTCTGTGGAAGGAAACACTGTTGAGTAGAAAGGAGAAGAGAGCAGAAGGAAACAGAAGGGATAACACAATTAGTGAGGAGGTTTGAGGGAAAACGAGGTTAAAAAAGAGCAGGCAAGTATGTGCACGTACAGGGAAAACAACACTACCTGCGCATCTACACTAGTGATGGAGGAGAGCAAGATCAGAAACTATTATGGGATCATTACATGAGGACAAGTAGAGAATAGGTATGGTAACGGTTGTTGTTAC
Organism: Buceros rhinoceros silvestris; assembly: GCF_000710305.1. Taxonomy (NCBI): domain Eukaryota; kingdom Metazoa; phylum Chordata; class Aves; order Bucerotiformes; family Bucerotidae; genus Buceros; species Buceros rhinoceros. The sequence continues at coordinate 19,151 of NW_010426225.1, read as the reverse complement.
AGGGCGCAAAACGACCATTAGCATAAATTAACATACAGTAAAACGTAAAATTATTTCAGCAGTTAATATTCATACAATAAAGGTACAAATAAAATAAAAGAGTTAATTAATACATCATAAATACAAAAGCAATAGTTGAAAAAAGAAATTTTAAGAGGCACTCAAAAACTTATAAATATTTCATTTTTCTTAAGGATTTTTTAATGTGAAATACAGCACTTCCAAACATAGGCAATTTAATTCTATGTAAAGCATAAACTTATTAGGAAGTCTGTAAGTAATTAGAAACCTGCTTGATGATTCTACAAGTGACAGGGTTTTCTGTACATCGACAACAATATTGTTACTATGTACTGTCTTTAATGTTACTTTTTTATCAACCACTGTTATAACAAATAGAATTGTTTCTAGAAGTTCAAACAATCCTTTCTACTTACCACCTTATTATTAAAAAAAAGAATTATTCGTGTCTTAAGAATATAAAATAAATACTAGGTACTTTCGACATCTATACATTACTTAAAATAACACGGCTAACACTTCCAGATCAATTCCCACTTTCACAGTGCACAACTAGATAGAGCGATTTCCTTGTAGATAGGTAAAATGATTGAAAACTCTGCACGTATTACTGTCCATTTACACAACTTAGAAGAAGAATATCTATCTCTAAGCACTTAATCAAAGGCACTGAGGGGAACAGAGATCTGCCTCATTCAGTCTGGCTATTTCCTGTAATTCTTTGCAAGAAGCCCACAGAATGAGTTAGGAATGAATTTTGGAGTTGAAATTGAAATTCAAAATATACGCTGTACTCTCCCAGGGGAACAGGTGGGAGGATTCCAGCATGATTTGAACTCCAATACTTCATTTTTTGTCAAGTAGGCATTGCCCGTAAATCAGCCCCTAACAACGCAGCCTTTCAAACAAAACAAAACAAAACAACTTGCTCACTGTAAGAAAAGCCTGCAGTCATTCCCACTACTTGCAGAAATAAGAATGCAAATACGTATTTTTCAAGTGTCCATTTATGAAGATAGGGCCTTTTTATGTAATATTAGACAGGAAAAGGCAGGACTCTAGGAACCTAAAGCTATTCAAACCTCCTCCTTGCTCAGCTAGAGCACTGGGAGCCGTTGCTGCTAGGAGAAAGTACAGCTGCATGGGCAACGGAGGGCATTAAAAGTGTTGCTTAATGGGTACTTTGTGACCTACAAAGGATCCTCAGGTTCAAAGGGAATGCATTCCCAGCCAGCAGTTATGTCTCACCAGGTGCATGGCAGAGCTCCGAGGTGGATGGGGCTCAATGAGCAACTGTGATGGCGTCTGTCCAAAGTTCTGTATCTGCGCCTCCATGGCCTGCGGGCAAGGGAGAGGGACTGTCAGGAGCAATATGCGTCAAGGAGAGAGGTCAACGCACTGTGTGACAATGCAGGCATATCCCAAGTCAGCCATGAAAAAAGTCCAGAAAATTCACCCGGTGCTCTCCTCCCAGGCTGCAGACTCATCCAAGTGTTAGTATTTTGTAGACAAGCTTTGCTTCTCCTTTCAAGCATGCTTCAGTTAACCAACTAACCATTCTCATTTCCAGTAACCGGCATTATATGTGAAAATGTTAACCTGTGAGGACATGCAGTTCAGGTCTTGAAAGAGCTTTTTTGCTTTTTTTTTTTTTTCTCACTAGAAAGAACATATATACCTTAATAAAGTCCTTTGTAAGGAGGAAAGTATGAGGATCTCTAATAAAATAAGCCTCTGGAATCTTAAATGGGGGGGGAAAAAGGCAAACTGAGAAGAAAAATTCATGTATAAAATATAATAAAATCAAAATAATTACTATTTCAACAACATTAATACATTAAAACAAACAAACAAAAAAGCCAAAAAACGATCTTGCCAGGCACATTCAGACTGATGGAAAAATCTTTCCAAGTTGCACACATTCACTGAGTATATATTTCATGCTTCATTTTATTGCATTTTTTTCACGGGTTTTCAGGCTTCACAGGTTTGAAATGAAATTTCAATACATTCTTCAAGACTTTTAGAATAAATCTGGAGTAAATTGATAGGGAGTAGAATGCAGCCCATGCTGCCTGTGAGATGCTTTCACTATTCAAATAGTTAATTCAAACAAAAATATATTTAAGATATGTTCTTAAAATCTTTGGCAAAAGATTGGCAATTGTAAAAGCAATACTGTTGTTGAACACTCCTTATATTTCAGACAGGTACTATTTTATTTGACCTTGTAAAATTGAGAATAAAGTGTTCACAGTAAACTAAACTGGCAGGTTTTGAAATGCACTGTGTATTATGTACTTATATATACTGTACCCTGCACTACTGACCCTTAATATTTTTCTTGCAAGCTTTATGAATTTTTCATTTACTACCACACAAGAAATGTGAAAAAACACCAAAAATACAGCTATCTTGGTAAATTACATTATTTCTTTCGGACATAAAATGATAAGAAGCAAAATAAATACTTCATGATATAGAAGAATCCTTTTAATCTACACATTTTGTAATTCTTACAAGCCAACCTGTGTTTTCCTCCACAGCATAGATGCAGGAAAGGATGTTAGAGAGAGATTTCCTAACAGGTCACTAATGCCTACCACTGTCGATGCCCTAGATTGACAGGTATATAATGGATTACTAGAAACACACAGTTGCCAAAAATGAAACTTAATGCAAAGTCCAGTCAAGTGGCTAAAGGACTTCCAGCGGGCTGTAGCCCTAGTGCATTCAAGGCTGTAATTATTATTATCGGTACAGGTGATTTCTTGTTTGTTGACTAATTCAGAGTGAAGTTCAGTCTCCAAGGCATGGAGTGTTTCCTGGGAACTGGTGAGCATCTCGGGTTTTATTAACGTCATTAAATGCTGAATTAAGTTAAAATCATAGAGTAATTTTATACAAAACCAAAGCAATTGTGTGGACGTGTACATGTCTATGTAGCAGCTGTCTACACGTACCATACAAACAGTATCTCTCTACACATTTACACACTAGGCAGATACCTTCACTCATGTAGACACTTTTTATCAGGAACACAAAATTCACTCTGAGTCAAATCAAAGGTAGTACTTTTGACTACATTCAGTATTCTAAAACTGATTTACCTTGGGAGGAGAAGGGAAGAGAATTATACTTGTTTGTGATTTTCATTTTTTAAATGACAAAGATTAGTATTAATGATATCAGGCACTGCATGAAATATGCTTTCACACAGACCTGTCAATAATATTTTCAGAAAAGTAATTTCCATTTTTCTTTTTTCAAATAATTATCAAGGTTAATTTAATTTTAATTTTTGAAAGAATTCTGTGTTGAAATAAGAGTGTGAATTGTATTTGGCAGCAATACTGAACAAAAACCAGATCTTTCCTCTCTCACCCTTAATAGTGACCCCTTAAATGATAAATCTCCCGCAGGCACACTGAAATGAAATCTTAAACTGATTTCAGTGCAACCCAATTCTAATTTGCGTGTTTACTTCATGTTGTCCAGTCTTGGCAAATTCCGATTGTCTGTAAATTCTGCACACATAAACTTTGCTGGCTTTGCCTCCCAGTTCAGGTAGATTTATGACCGTAACAGAGGAAGAGAAACATTTTGCTGGTTTGCACTTACAGGACAACAGCCTCTTCCCCACCCCACCGATACTAATGTTATCCTTTTCTTTCAAAAATACCGTTTGGAAAACTGACAACTCTTAGAAGCATTAAAGAAACTGTACAATATTTCTTTAAAAATATCCATAATATTCAACTACTGAACTGAGACTATAGTCTGCACAATACCACAGCTGTGCACAGCTACAACTGGTATTCCTCTCTGGACTCTGCAGCACTTAAAAGGGACAGAAAAACCTTGTCAAAACTTAACACAAAAGATAAACATAAGCATACAGAGATAAAGTGACTGGCCCAAGGGTATTCTTAATGCTGCCTCCTATCAGGTCACTTGACACAAAATGAAAAGCAGGTACAGAACAGTTCTGTGAATAATAATGTAATACATTGATTCGTTTACAAGAGAACTCTGGCTGTATCTGAAATTAATCTGAAAAATGGTAAGTGTTGCACCACAGTTTTTCTTGAACTGTAAATGATTAAACTTTAGATTTATTTAATGATCTTAAACAACTCATTCTAATTATTCCCTTTCTCCAATCAGATCTTGAGTATTGTGTGCAAAGACCTACATCACTCCCTCAGACACACAATCTAGTCAATTTAATACAAATTTTAATAAAATAGAGTTTATTCTCATTTCACCTTCAAATGTCCTTTGTGTAGAAACAATATGAGCTTGGAGTTCTCTGGCTGCCAGATTTAACGCTTTTGGAACAGCAAAATGACAATTATATTAGTTTTCACTTTCTTAATAAGGTGTTGCAGAAAAGCTATTTAGAGAGATGATTTGAGGTTCCCCACTGTTTTTAATACACGTAAAATGAGATTTGTACTCAAGACACTTCAGGGAGTATCTCCTAGGATATGATTGTATATTGCAGAAAGATAAGATGGATCTTAGCCTATTATTTGATAATCATAGGTCAGAACAAGGAAAGAAAAAATATCTGCACGTGTGCTGGGCATTCAAAGTTTAAAATGAGTTATCTCACACATCCTAATTTATGCAATCAAGCAAAACACATCTGCATGACACTTAATATTGGCCATTGAACAATAATAGAGATTTATAATACGTGTTTATATAATTTTTGGTCAAGAAATCAATACATTAAATCATTCAATCTTACAAATGATACTAATCTTAGATACAATGAGCAATATCCTCAACACATTTTGCTCAAACAAAATAAATTATTGGGTTCCAGTTTTCATGCTTAAAAGCAGACTGTTCACAAGAACACTGGGATGCTCTTCTGCAACCTGAAGCATCAGCCCTTAGTGTTTGCTTTCTGTGGAATGAGGAGTTCAATACATCTGTTCATTAGGCAGTCTACTGAAGTATTCGGGGGTTATTTCTTTATTCTGGTTGAAAGAAATACAAATCTGCAATTAAATAATCCAAGCAATCTGTTTATTTATGTGTAAGAACCGTAGTAAGAACTTTACTAAAGTAAGAACTTTAATGGTCAAAGGCAATGCCTCCAACATCAAGCAGTGTAATTTAACAGGAGCGGAGCCATGGAGCAAAAGAGTTAGTCTTAGAACAGGAAAGGATACTTTCTTTTTCCAGTTGGCAGAGGCCTACATTGACCATCTAATCCAACTGCTTGGTTGCTGACCAAAAGTTATTAAGGGCATTGTCCAGATGCCACTTTAACACTGACAGGCTTGGGGCACCTCTCTAGGAAGCCTGTTCCAGTGTTTGATCACCCTCTCAGTAAAGAAATGTCTCCTAATGTCCAGTCTAAACTTCCTTTGACACAGTTTTGAAGCATTCCCACGTGTTCTATCACTGAACACCAGGGAGAAGAGCCCAGTGCTACCCTTCTCTCGAGGAACCCTTGCTGAAACCATGTCTGCTGCAAGGTTTTCCTACCAGGCTGGCTCCAGGGTGGGCTGTAGTCCCCAGCACTGCCAGACCTCTGCTAACTGCACCCCTGGAACATACAGTTCACACGCTCTTGTACTGTTCTGCACTGTGAGTGAAAGCATGACAAGTGGGGATGATCGCTGATTCACTTCAGGAGCCCAGTCCTAATCTAAATGAAAATGTTAGAATTGAGTCAGCCGAAACATAACATATGTGAAGGGTTTCTTTGCTCTTTGACATACCTTTGCAAAACGGCTAAGCCATTAAGCAGTTCATTTTTAACCTACTTTTCTCTTTCAAAGTTCTTTAGAAATGCAGGTAAAAACACCAATGAAGATATTAATGGTCCATCTCACTCACAAACTCCCATTTGCTGAGAGGCTGCATTGCAGGTAGTAAGAATGGTTTTATGCTTGTGTGAAATGGCCTTGTTTTATTCAGCTTCACTGATTTCTACCATAAGCAGTTAAACTTTCTAAAATATGTATGATCTGAATTTCTCTATATTTTTATTACTTTTTTAACATAATCTTTTTAATTACTAATTCCCATAATCCTTGTGTGTTTTGTTCCTTTCTTGTACCACATTCAGGTTTTTCTACAATCTATTTTCCTCTGTCCATGGGGACTGAGTTCAATGAAGAGGGAAAATCTGTAGGCATTTGAGAAACATGCACCACAGCAAGAGTCACCCAGCTCTACCTTTCCTGAAAGTTTATTTCATTTTTGCATCCAAGTGAACACAAGAATCCGTTATGTGCTCTCCTGTCCGTGTAGTCAGCATGTTCAACAGCCCCCAAGCACGATTTTCTTCACAGCAAACATGACTGACAGCCCTTTGGTAGGCAGCATAAGCAGCTTGAAATGTTCTTGCTTGGTGCAAGCGGTGTGAGACACTGCTTTTTCATTTGCATCAACAGCTGTTAAGCAGCATCAATATCTTCAGGACTTTTGATAGGTTAAGAGTATTGATTTCCATTTTATTATTGTATATTTGGAGGAAAGAAGTGCTGTAGTTTAAACACGAGCAATGACTCAACTAGTCTGGAGGCTTCAAAACGATCGGTTATTTAATCAGGATACTCAAGGGACTGAAAGACGGGCACAGAAATGGATTTTCTTCACAGGTCACTACTTTATTAATTTAACAATGGAGAAGGGGCAATCTTAAGCTCCTTGCCCTCACAGGAGGTATCTCATTGGATACAGTGTGCAATTAAATGGCTCCCCAGCAGAAGACCAATAGTTCAGAGTTGACCTTCAGCCTCCTTCCAGAGTCAGTCCACAGGAATGTTTTAAATACTCTGCCAGCTTAAGCAAGCATTTGATTAATACACTGCAGATGGTAAATAAATTCAATACATCTCACAAACAGAAAGAGAAAAGGTAAAGCAAAACCACCATAAAGATGATTATCCTGCAGCCAAGGCAGGTTTAGCTGAATAAAAGTGTCCCTTACTCTTTCAGGCAAGGTTTTCTTGTGCCTGAGCAGAAATACTTTCTTCTCCCCTCTACCAGCCTGTTCCCCTGAAAATCAGGGAAAGCTTCCTTACACTAAAATGGGCTGATGCCAAAGGGTGACGTGCTCCCCATCCCTTCCATCCCATACCAGAAGGAAAAAAACCAATTTTCTATAGTTTTTCTCTTTCTTGTATCCTTCTGACTCTGCCTGGAACAAAGGAGTTTACTACTGATATAATGAAATTCTCTCATTAAATTACACTAAAAACTACACCAAACTCTATTATGTTCTAAAGGAAATAGCTTTAACTCCCAATTCCTCTGACAAGGTCTATGTTGTTATAGAAGCTCCTCAGGCCATGCTGCTCAGTTCATCACTTTCTTTTTATAGTTGCAATAATTTTTAAAACTGCAAGTTTTGCTGCAGCCCATGGCAATTTCACTGCTTTTCTTCCTCACTCTTTGCCTGTCACAAGGCAGATAGAGAGCATCCCTTTGCTTGTAGAGTCAATGCTGTGCAAAACTCTAAACGTAGGCTGGAACTGATGAAAGTAAAACATTTATTTATAATTTTGTTTACAATTACATTAAAATTTTCTTTTTCTCTTTAGAATAGAATAGAACAGAACAGAACAGTTCAATCAGAAGGGAATTAAAACAACCATTTAGTCCAACTTCCTGACCAGTTCAGGGCTGTCCAAAAGTTAAAGCATGTTGTTAAGACAATTGTCCAAATGCCTCTTAAACACTGACAGGCTTGGGGCATTGACCATGTCTCCAGGAAGCCCGTTGCAGTGTCTGTCCACCCTCCTGTTAAAGAAATGCTTCATAATATCTAGTCTGAACCACCCTTGACCATCTTTGAACCATTCCCACACATCCTATCACTGGATCCCAAGGAGAAGAGATACACATCTCCCTCTCCACTTCCACAGCTCAGGAAGCCGTAGAGAGCAATGTTGTCACCCCTCATATAAAGAACATTTTATTATTGTTTCATGCCATTATTTTCTTCAGTAGAACTATCGTATTTTCTTATCTTCATGTTAGTAATAATTCCTGTCCCATACATATTGATAACATTTACTGAAATTCCTGTGTGTTCATTGATGTCATGCCAAATGAAATCATTGCTCTGTCATCATTCTTCCAAATCTTTGATTATTAGGTTGAGTAGAACACATTAGAAAAGAATATACTGGTAAGTTACTTTTTGTGAGAGATGAAAGGCATGATACAATATGATACAATATGATACAATAATTCATTAAATATGTAACTTCATGCCATAAATACTTCAGGTTTTGAAAACTGGGCAATTGGGATTTTTTCTTTTTAGATGCCTGACAACTGCCCTTAAATAATTTTCCTGTTTTTACATAATGGACAACATCAGCAACAAGGATTCTTCTTGATTTGACAAGCAATTTTATTTTTCCTGAAGTTAAGGTGATGAGGAATTATTTCAGCCAGTTACTTTAACTCTACCTATATAAAAAACCCTCTTCCCTACCCTCTTTTCATTATTCAGACACCAACACTTATGGTTACAGTCAAGAGGCTACATGGACAAAAGTTCTATGTGATTTGTTGAATGAGAGGCCAATCTAGATGATCTTTCCCATCTGGTAGTTAGTTCTATTGAATAAGCTTCTGTGACATCTTGATTCTAGCAATGCTAATTACTAAAATGTACACCTGCAACATAGAATTTGCTGTTGATGCTACTCCTGTGGATTACTTGTTTATGTGATGGTAATCAAAGCATCACAACATGCAGAACTGCAGATGTGTCCTAGCTCATATCTGCAAACCAAACCAAACCGATTGCGTTGCCTCAATGTCCTCCTGTTGTACAAATCCTGTTGCTAAGAGAGTCCTCACTCTTAGTTCTTAGCAAGATCTTGCTCAGAACATCATCTTCTGGCCAAACTGTTTCTTTCTTCCTGAGTTTGTGTTGCCAGTTTCGAGTTCCAAGATATTAAAGTTCATATTATTACCAAAACTCCTCTTGAAGCTATCCTTGCCTGCATCTTTCTGTTTTCTTCTTTTTTTTTTTTTTTTTTTGTATCTACCATTACAGTCTTAGGTTTGTCATACCTCTTACTTCTTGACACTCCTACTCAGGAGTTTTTTGCTTTCAAGCCAAGTTTTTCCTTTCCTCTCCCTTATGCCTTTAACTAATTTATTTTTCTCTTTTGCATATGAAATACATATGCAAGGATGCTGAAATCTTCATTTATGGTTTTAGATCTTTGGAATGGAATTTCTTTTTTTTTATTTTGAAACACAGCAAACTCATGAGTCAAACCTTCTTTTCTGAAAAGGCTCCTAAGATTCTCAGTGCAGTATGTCCAGTAATGAAAAGGTATTCCAAGGCTTTTCTAAAGCAGAGATACGTTTGTTAGATTTCCTTGAGTAAGAAATAAAAAATCCTCTGAATTTTTAAATATAGCTTCTCTTCTGACTGGAATGACTATAGATTTTCAAAGTGTACAAAAGAGGAAGTGAAGGAATAAAAAAGCTTATATGAAAACTGTCATTGGCATCCCTTAGCTGGCAGTCACTAAAATTTACAGGCTTTTTTAAAAAAAAAACACTGCTGCTGTCTAGGATGCTGCAATTGTTTCCACATGTGAAAAGTAGTGAGTAACAGCCAGAAAACCTTAAGTTACAGTTGTGCTAAGCTAAAAAAATGCCAGTAGTATATTTTAGAACACCATCAACAGCATTCAGAAACCTGCTAAATTTTACAAATCAAAAGTACTTAAAGTCCTTTTTGTTTAGAAATGTCTAACTAAATTATATTATACAATATCTCAATAAATTCACTAATGAAAAAAGAAGTTCCAAAGGTCAAGACTGAAAAATCCCATAAAGCTCTGGGAAGGCTGCAAACATCATTTCTCTGCATTAACAACCATACCAAGAGTTCTCTGTTTCTATGGTAATTCCTTCACTTCTTCTATAAGGCTCCCAAGACTGCCTTCCTAACCCCTTCCCTTTCTCCTCCCCGGTGTCAAGAGCTCCAAATGTCCTTTCTATCCTTTTCCCTCTTTGTTGTTTATCTGGCTTCTCATGCTCCCATTGCACCTTGGCCTCTCTCTCCCTCCCTCAAGAAGACAGGATTTGTGTAAATGCCCATTGTCCATGCAATTCCATTTCCCCTCCTTCATCCTTCATTTTTATTTCTTCAGATGTGAACAGAAGCTCTGTTCACCCCGACCTGTTCAGTTAAACAGTACAGCACATGCAGGGCTTTATTCTGGGCAAAAGTTGAAGGTACTTTTGGTTTACCTATTATTTAAAAAGATTTAACAAAAAATTGAAACTCCACATGTCACTGATCCATCACCATTTATACTAATCAGAATGCCG
>NW_010426225.1:7667-8720 GCF_000710305.1 Buceros rhinoceros silvestris | reverse complement strand
CGAGCTGAAAGCAGAAGCTAGTTATTCTGTAGCAACGAAGAGAGTGGTGTTATTATACCTTTATATTCCCACAATAATAAGGAAAGATACATTGAGCAATCTCTAGTCTGGAAACACAAAAAACCTATCCATCTCTGTCCTTATTCCACAGCTTGGTCTGGAAAGCAGAAGCAGTCAACCTGACCTCCACTCAGCTCTCAACAGGATAATGCATCAAGTGAAAAAAACAGTAGTATTTTTGAAGAAACTAGGGGAGTGAATATTCTCGAAGGACCCCTGACTTTCAAGCTGGGTGACCAAGCAGCTTGTGACTTCTGTTATCCAAGGAAGGTCACAGAAGCAGAAAGAATCTGGCTTTGCTGGCACCCACACAGCTACTGGAAGAAATGGAAAAACTAACCAAGAAGAGAATAAAATACAAGTACCCTAGACTTGTTAAGTGCTTTGGGGAGTATTTGGGAGTGGAGCCAAGGAAGCAGCAGTAGGCTGCTTCCCGTGGTTTTCAGGGAGGCTGATGTTGTTTGAATGGTGCACTGCCTCTTACACATAGTAAAATTTTACTCTGTGCCATTAGAAGGGAGAATTTGTTGGGGACCACATCAGGTTTAATATTATTTATTAGCTCTCCTTGCCTTTGGTTTTGTTTAAGACACCATATATGTTCTTAATTGTCATTTTTAGGAGCAGAGAGGCCTTTAAGTATAGGCATCCTACCCATAAAAAAGCAACAGTAATATCAGCAGGAGGTTTCATTAAAACTTTGAAACTTCATCCACTCTTTTCTAATTAATCTTTTTTTCCTTTGTGACCAAGAGCTTTAACAGTGCAGGCTTACAGCTGGTTTTAACTACGCTTTTTATTTTAAAGGCTAAATTGTGAGCTTTAAAAATTCACAGTTAAACTTTAGAAAATCAACAATAAATAAGTTTATTTTGGGAGGGAATGAATTTTAAAGGAAAAAAAAATTCTTAAATTTACCCACCTCTTTCAATATTTTTCTATCAACAGAATTTTTCCCTTTGTTAAGAAAACTTCAATTGCATTTCCCTCTTT
>NW_010426225.1:0-7574 GCF_000710305.1 Buceros rhinoceros silvestris | reverse complement strand
TCTTTCCCTGCCCTTTTTCTATTTTAGGAAATGCTCATACATTTGCATTGTATCCTGTAAAACTACTGCACATTTATGCATTTTGTGTACACATTCTGAGAAAATTGGCAATATAAGAATTAAAAACAAACAAACAAAAAAGAATGTCAATATTTAGGGCAGTATTTAACTTCTGTGACTTGGCGTAAATTACATGAAACTGGGTTTGGTTGTAGGAAGTATAGTAAACTATTACTCTGGATAGCAACCTGTACATGGTAGGTGCTCAGGACATCCACTGACCACATTGTTTCAACCTATTGTCTTTAGCCTACGTAAGTCAGCAAAGGACCAACCCCACAGACAGAGGGGCTTAAACAGTGTTAAGCTCCAAAGAGCTAAACTGTCTTGAAAAATTTCCACCCATAATGTAGCAATTTTTTAAAAATAATGTCTTCATTAACCATTAATTTGTCAAAAAATAAAAACTTCTACAGGTAATACTAAATTAAAACAAAAAAAGATGCAATGACCTATGATGGAAGCTAATGTAATCATAAGAGGCACAGACTAATGCAGTTACTGACGAAGTACTTCATGTTATGCTTAGAGCTATCACTACAACAGAACATAACAGACTAACATGTCCCTAATTTCTTTCTATCTGCCCACAGTGTACATTCTTCCTATCAATGCATTTATACAGTGTTTGCCCATTCTACTTTGAAATGACCTCTGCTTTGAAATGAGGCCTCTACTACTTCTCTTATGAGATTTGTACAGTCAAATTACATCTTACACACCTTAGGAAACTCCTGCCATTAAGCCTGGACTTTCCTATCTGAATTTGATCCTGTTACTGCTAGTTAATCTGGCATCAGATGAAGTAATATCCCTATCTCAGCTGGCATGAGCAACTCTCCACATTCCTGCCTTTCTGCTACTTGTCCCCTTTCATTCTCTTATTTTCTGTCAAGGTCTTGAAATCCTGTTCACAAATCAGTCTTCTCTGTCCTCTCATCACTAGGATGCTCTCCTCTGAACACTCTCAAATCTTTCTGGTAAACCAGCATAGAGAATAACAGACGATGCTCATGAGGAAGTTCAACCAAAACATGAGACAAAGGGGATCGATCTACTACTGATTGTTCCCACCCCACAGCAATTTGGCCAGTAGTTGACAAGAATTCAGATGATCATAAGCAGGTGGTCTTTTGAACTACTGAGACACTGACATCTTTTGATGTAGAAGTAAATAAATGAAGGTATACGATCATGTCTAGAAATATCATTGTTGTGGAAAATAATAAACGATTGTTAATAGCTCAGCTAACGGGTAATCTTTACGTCAAGAGCAAAACTTACACAGCTTTCAGAAAGCCATTACACAGAACATACACATCATATTTATTTCTACTTATTTTACAAGTAAAACTTCTCCTGTAGGAAAACATGGAAGATAATGAGGAAGACAGGAAAGCAAACAACCGAACAGCCCTTCTGAAAGATTGCAGTAATAAAAGAGGGGAGGGTACTTCATCATTAAAGAATACATTTTAGCTGTGACTTTTTTTCTTCTGGTCTATTATCGAAAAAAAACCCCAACAGGATCGCTGAAAATATTTTTAATGCTGGGAAAGCAGAATAGACTCAGTAAACCAAAGTATCTAGCATGAATGTTTTGTTATTGTTTTCTAAATGTAAAACTATACAAAATTAAACATGTGACTTACAAAATTAAAAGAGTGACTTCATGTTTTATTTCTGCCTTGTCAAAAAGCAAAACTTATGAGTAAAATCTTTACTTGCTAGCAAAATGAAATGCATTAAGTTAAGAATGTGAAAATATAACATTAGTGGTTTTGGGTTTTATCTGAACAGGAAGTAAATGTTGGCTTATCTCTTTGCTATCAGCTTCACCCTTCTATCACAAATCACCTGCCTTGTTCCCATCTTAAGAATGTGCTTGGAGATTTGCAAAGCACATACTCTCCACTACAAACTGTGGTTATGAGGAGGCTCCAACCATCTGCCAGCCTTCAAATTATCCACTGCAGGACACAAGGAGTATCTCGGAGAAGAGGCAAACCTTCAAGACTAACAATAAAAAAGGACTGGCAAGGAAGTAGGTAAAACATACCTACTGAAAGGTGTCATATATAGTATTCATGAAGCTTCAAAGTATATTAAAAATTCACTTCTGAAACAGGTTACACTCTTACATTTAAAATAAATGTTCTCAGTTATTTTCAGGGTTTAGCTTATAAAAAATAATTCTGTTTGGATTATTTCCCAGAACACATTCTTCAAAAATGCACATTGTTCTTGACATAAATTGAAAACAATAATATAGATATACTGTACACAGGCTTCAAAATGGCATTAAAGAGGCACATTATCAATATGTTTAAAACATTCAGAAAGCTCAGCTTTGCATCTTTCTAAGTGAATGACTAGATACTTAGACCGAGTAATATCTGTTCCAATAAGCTGCTGTGTGTGAAATGTTTTGAATAATAGTTAATTTATGCTGAGGTAATGACAGCGTAATATAACTGAAATCTGTGTTAACAGGAAAAAAAGAAGCCCCTTCCAGCTATTTCTGTTATATTCAGATGCAGTAATTTTCACCCTATCTCTCTCTCTGTGTCTCTGTCTCTCTCACATAAAATATTATTTTAAATGTATGTTAAAATGCTTGTGGCTAATTTTGAAAATCAACAACTGGTACCTGTCATCCATATGGAGAAAAACAAAATAACCAGACAATAAAGAATAAATTTTTACGTACAAGACCTATATTTTATATATTTCTGCAATAAAAGAGAGAAATTGCAGTTAATGATGTTCTTTTCATATTGACAAATTATTAAACTCAGTTTGGGTAAGACTCTAGGATGTTCTGACAAAAATGCATAAGAAATTTCTGATGTAGAGCAGAACTGGCCAAACAATTTATCCCAAATAATACTCCAAGTACATTGAGACATTTTTCTGGGCTATGAGTTATTTACGAATGCACTCTGGTATTCCTTTGATGAATGAAATATCTGAAATATTTATCAAGCGCATCAGTTGAAGTCTTATCGGCTAAATAAGTTATCAGCAGTTCTTCAGTTTGAATGCTCGGTGTGTGGCTGCTGATGTAGGTTGAGTGGCAGTACTTCCCTCTGTCTGGATGCTGAGCTTTTTAATCACTAGTCCAATGAACAATGGTTTAATGAACAAATCCCAAACCTTCTAATTTGCCATTTTGGACGAAAAAAACACCTGTATGCAACGGTATGTTTTAATTCCAGTAACTGTATTTTCTTGACTACAAAAATAGTCTGAATTTCCATAAACATGTAACAGCACAATCCAGGAATGGTCATGAACTCAGACCAGCACAGATTCACTAAAACAGTGACTACCTGATAATTTCTAATACATTCATTAACTGAAGATACCATGAGCAATCATTAATCTAACTAAAGTTGTCTTTTAAGCAATGGTAGAAGGATGTTTTTAATTTGGAATCCTATGGATCAGATTATGATTTCTGACTCCTTGTCATAAATGGCTTGCGTTACTTAGGGTAGTTGCTCCCAAAATTTTACTTCATAGTAAAATTTGATGCATAATTAAAATGTTTCAGTTATTCTGCAGTAAATACCTTCAAAAAGCTCTTTCCCCTGAATGAGAAGCAAGTAAAGGAGCACACATTAATGTCAAAATAAAAGCCTATAAACTGGGCAATTACTGTTTGGTAACTGACCTTACACAATGTAAACTAATTCCTTAACGAATATTCTGATTTAAGGTTTCTCCTTCTGTATTCAGCATCTCCTGAAGGAATCTTTATCTACAGAAATAAATCTCTTACCCTCAAAAAAATCCCTGTGTTTTTCTTTTTGATCTACAATAAGATACCATAACAAAGTGACAGCAAATAAAAACTCTTCCTTTCCCATTGGCAGAAGAGGATACTAAGCTCTGAAACTCGCTGGAAAGTTATAAAAATTATTATATCTCTAGATGCTCCCAAAGTGAAACATAAAAATCCATTTAGTTTTCTGTTTATAATGATTTAATGCATACAAAACAGACTCACAGGACAAAACTATAAAATAATCAAAGTGTTTTTCCTCAAAACAGTGTAAATCCAGGGAAAAAAAATCCCTGTTTTGTATGTCTGGAAGGTGCAGTATTTGGGAGTGAAGATGTAGAGTTCTCAACAAAAATCAACACGATGCACATACACAATTCTTAGAGAAGAACAAAGCCCTCAGCATATAAAAAATAATTTCTACTTCGATGACAGCTTTTATTTGAATGATTTTTCTTGCTGCCCAGATTCCTTCAATTATCGTTGAGAAAAGTAGATATTGATCCTACTTGCAGCTTCCTACTTACTTCACCACTATCCATATTCACGCCTAAGCAGGACTACTAACACAGAAGTGAAAACCGTCCCTTGTATGGAGGCAGTTAAGCACAACTAAACATGTAAGTGGCCAGTGCTGTAGGTACAATTCAATCAAGCAGATCCATACGGGTGGTTTTGATATTCTTGTCACATCAAAGAAACAGCACCCAGAACAAAAAGATCTAACGAGTTAAAAACTAAATCAGAATAAAAGAGAATAACTCCAACTGAAAACACGAAGAAGCACATGGTTGCAAGGGCTGGCGTTACCACGAAAGCATTATATAGCGCTATTAGAATAGCGTGTTAATTTTTTCCTCATAAATTTGCCAGGTTCAGCCACCAGGGAAAGGTTAGCATTCCAGCTCCCTTTGTTAAAAATATATCTATCTTGCTGAGTCTTGACAGCTCTATCATGTCAGCCCTCTGTAGTAGTAAAGAGTGTTTCAGCAAGGAAGAGGAAAAAAGGAAAGGAGAAAAAAAAGAAGTGAAAACTGATGTGATCTACTCTGCTTCCTGTGGGCATATTTCACCATTGCAGATCCAGAGACATGCTTTGTTATTCCTGTCAGATCAAAGAAAGAGATAACATAAGAAAATATAAGATGAAAAATAAAACCCAGAAATGAAGGTAACTGAAAAACATTGCAAGACTACCACATCATTAGGACTTTTCAAATTGTTTAAATATGTTAAATATCAAATCACCACTGAAGAAATAAATATTGCATAGGTCATATGCTCTGTTAGCTGCCAGCAAAACTGTCCTACTAGGATTAGTTTATGGGCACAGCAACTGCCTGTCAAACACTAGCAATTTTAATAATTTTTCAATTTGTTGTATGAGTTGTGAGTATGCTTAGGTGTTTTTGACAGGTAGCTGCTCCCAACAAATATCTGAGCCCAGTAGCTTCACAGCACCTTGCTTTCCTATGCACTCGCAATTCCTGTCAGACTGGGGGAATGAAAGTGTTTGATGAAAATGCAGAAGTTGCAGGAAAGTCACTGTACTGCACTGCTAAGCTTTTGCAACGCTGCTAGTATTTGCAACTCTCATAAAGTTATAACATAAAGTTGTCCTAAAGTCTAGTGCAAACCAATAGCTGTGTAATACAATGTCTCATTTGATTTTTCAAAACATTTTTAATCACAAAGAAGCTGAATGTCAAAAAAAAAAAAAAAAAGAAGGGAAAAAAGTAGAGATCTGGCAGTGTTTTTAAATAAATAAACAGAAAATCTGAAATGGTACTTTTCTGCACATTAGATGCGTTTTCAGCACTACATGTGATTAACCTATTATGTACGGACTGCCCAATTAATTGTTATGGGTTTAATCTACAAGGTAGTACTGAAAATAATTTTCACTCTTCTGCTGCATTTTTGAAAGACCAGTATAAGCGTGCTTTCCCTTTCAGCCACAACACTTTGCATCATACAGAATGAGTTACTAACCTGAAAAAACCCACAACTCTATTGATTTTTGAGTGTCCAGGTTTCAAGGTGTTTGGAAAAAATGAGGTTTCTAAAATCTATAGGCATTCTGGGAGAAACCAGGGGAGAAAAAATTGGTTCCTAAAGTGAGCCAATAACATCAAAGCACCATAAATAAACTACATCTCCAATATCGTGCTTTATACATAAGGATTCTCAGCATCAACTCCCTGAAGTCAGCTAAATCTGTCCAGTGGAAAGGATTTGGATTATGATGTAAACTAACAGTAGAGACAATTCCAAATAACATCCAATGTCCAATATAACTACTGTTTACATATTAAAAAGAGATACAGGCTTTGTACCAGGATGTTCTGTCATGTTTCTCCACAGGAGAAGACTGTCATGGTAAAGTTCATTATCAATTACTGCTTTACAAGTACAAGATGAGTTAAGCTGTCATAATTTTCTCAGCCAGGGATCCTGTGTTGTCAAAGACTGTCAATTCTTAATCTGACAAAAGGAAGAAAATTATCTGTTATTCTGACCTCTAATTTCTTGACATTTTAATGCTGTAATTGCTGTGGTTAGTGCTGCAACCATGATTTCACCTGTCAAGTAAGAACGAATCAATATCCTTAAGCTGTTCTTCAAATTTTAGCTTTCACCTCACTGCTTTTACTTTAAAAAAGGGAAAATCTACAAATAGAATACAAAAAGTTGCAATAAAAAACCCCAAACTAACAAAAGAATAATTTGGGGCCTGAAGAAATGTTTAGTTTGTTACACATTTTTTCTCTTCCTTATTTCAATATGAAAACAAACTTGCAACAAGCAGGTGCAAAGACAAACAGATAGTCCTCAATCCTACAAGCTGCCCTGTGGGAATAGAAAGACCATTAGAACTGATAGGACTGGAGAATTTCCCAATTTCTAATCATAAAAGATCTAAAGTGCAAAACACAATTATATACGTTCCATAGAGCATTTAAGTCAGGACTTTCATGTTGCCCTCATCGCTACTTGAAATAAATTATAGTGATCAACTATTTTTGTGTTATCAGAAAATTACACAGTTGTTTGAAAAATGAAAATCAGTTTGTTTAAATGCAATGAGTGTATTTTCACCATCCAGTGCAGATCTTAAGGTGCCAAAGAGTTATTACAGAGTCAGACAAGTGTAATTTCATTTAGTAATCTAAAACTTACTGCTATCCCAACATTCTCATTTAACCCGTTCTGAATTTGCAAAATAGAAAATGAAGAAAACAAGCCAGATGGGAGAGTCTTCTACTAAATAGGTCCAAACAGAACAAAAGCACAGGATGGCCATTTTTTCCAGTGTTAAATGGTAGGGAGTTCTTAGAAAGCTCCCCATGCATGTGAGAAAGATATAAGGAATGGCAGGGATGAGTTATTCCATCATTCAAGATATTTTTGCTCCAGCTAGAAGGCCACTGAAGTGACTCCTTTACTATTTTCCACAGAAAGCTAAGAATAACATATTTCTCAGTGGTTAAGCAAGGTACTCAAGCAAAGGTTTAAAGTGAAAAGGCCAAGGTATAGAATGAACAGGTCATGGGCATCTGCCTTTTTAAATGACGTCTTTCAAACACCTCAGACTTAAATGGGAGTATTTTTTATTTCAAGCCTTATTTCACTAGACAGGTTATGCCAGGACTCAGCTCAATATGAAATTAGTTATGACCACAGTTTGAGGAGGCTACTGCCATACTTGAGCTCATTGGTGTGATAA
>NW_010426224.1:737-4349 GCF_000710305.1 Buceros rhinoceros silvestris | reverse complement strand
GGGGCCGAGGCGGCAACGACCGAGCACCGATCGTTACTTAACTTTTATCCACCCTTTCTGAGTCCCGCTTCTACCTCCGTGGCCCGGCTGACCCTCTCTGCCTCTCCCCTTCTCCTTCCAGCAGGCCAGGGCACCCTCCTCCTCCGGGGGCTCTTTTCTGCACCTTCCCCCGTGGGTGGTCCCCAGTGACACCCCACCCCTGGCACTCTGCCCGTTCGCGGGGGCTCTTCTGCACCTTCCCCTCGATGGGGGTGCCCCCGCCTTCGCACCCTGCCACCTCCCGGTGTCTCTTCTGCACTCTCCCCGTGGGGAGGTCCTTGCTTTCCCCGTTTCCAGGAAGCCAGAGCACTTTATTCCTTTCAGGGACTCTTCTGCACCTTCCTCCTGTGGGGTGTCGTTGTGTAACACCCCCCTTCCAGCAGGCCAGGCCACCCTGTCCCCCTCCTGGGTGCTCCTCTCCACCTTCCCCAGAAGGACTGCCGGGGCACACTGGTTTTCATGATTTTCCTTTCTTCGCTTTGGTTAGTAAACCCCTCCCCGCCTCCCGTGTGCCGAGGAAGAGAAACTCGTTGCTAATCAGAAAACAGGCATTCAGTTGCTTTTAGCTTTATTTTAGTGGTTGGTTGGTTTTTTTTTTTCCTCCTCCTTCCTCTCAGCTTGCTCTCACCTGGCAATTGTGTATTCAGCTTTGGAAGTTCCTTCCCCACGCGAGAGGTATCACCAAACAAAAGCGGTGTGTGTCGGGTGCGCGTAGGGATAAGCCAACTGATGTTGCACCCTGAAAGATCTGGATTAAGTCCTCTGGAAGCTGCTCTGGTCGATGCCGAGACTGCTTCTTGAATGGGAAGAGATGCAGGTTCTGCTGTGTAAATTATTAATAAATAAGGTCCGAACCAGCCTTTCAGTGGCAGCAGGTGGATGCTTGGAGATCTCCTGGGCTGGAGGAGCCACGGCGGTGCTCTGAGTCCCTGGCATTGATCTGCATAGAGCTGTTCCTGTCGGTGCAGAAAACGTGGTCAAATAATGAGAAACGGCGCTAGTTAAACTTCAGTTACAGGTTAACTTGCTTCTGGCGCAAAACGCAATCAATCAGGAGCAGCTCTTCCAAAAAAAAAAAATTCTGGTTTTCTTTTAATCCTTCTTTTGATTCTGCACTGCTGGTGCTTTAGGAGACCAAAGTTTGTGAAGGATAATGTAAATCTGAAAATCCTTTTCTTGGACGTGAGAAGGCTGAGAATATTTTTAGGCTGGATGGATGATGTTTGATCTGAAATTAGTTTGTGGGGATGTGTACCAAATGTCAGCTCGGTCATTAATGTAGCTTATTTTTATGCAAGTCAGTCAATAAAAATGTTGTGAGTTAAGTACTTTTTGCCCTGGTCACGGCCCTTCTTGTGAGCTGGAGGATACCACTGAAATAACAGACGGAAGCTGTTGGGTTTAATTTTAAAGGATGAATGCTGCATCAAAACGCTTTTTCACTTTGAGCGTGCACACGCCTCCTCTCCCAGCTGAGAACTTTTGCTGGAAGAGACTGAAGGTTCAGTTTATTGAACAACTTCATGGATTATTGTTTTTTACTCTTCTTTTTTAACTATCCTGAAGAAACCTTCTGCTTGCTCAGACACATCCTCTGTTTTTACAAGCAGCAAACCTGGGCGGTGTGATGAAAATTGCTGTATTTAATCAAAAAATAACTGGCTTGGAGAGAGGTTTAGCTCCAGAATCGTTAGGCAATGCTGAGTTCTTGGCTTCGCTGGAGACCAGTCTGCTGACCTACCTGTTTCATGTCGCTGCAGCGAGCGCGGCTTTTGTTTTCTCATCTGTTCTGCTATTGGGAGACGCGAGCAGATTCAAATCAAGACAGAGAACCTCTTCTGTTATGATTTACTACCTGCATTGTGCTTCCTGTGATTAGAAACCGTTTATGTTTGGCGGTACTGGAAACAGCCGAGTAAATACCACTTAGTCTGCAGGTGCCTGTGAGCGTTACTTGGTAGATGGGAAGGGAACGGGGGTAGAATCTTTCATGCTCTTTTAAAGAGCATAATTTTTTCTCTTGTGTATTAGAAAGGTATTTGTATCAGCAGCGTGTTGGGATTATTTAGGCAAATATTTCTATAAGCTCTGGATCCTCCGATCGTTATCAGAAGTGATCTCCCAGCTTGTCCAGGATGGTGTCAGTCCTGTCCCAGTACAACTGGTAATGAAATGAAACGGCAAATAACACACTATATTTAGAAATACAAAATAAACCTCGACATCAACAAGTAGGTTGGATGGCAGGTTGAAACCACAGGATCCCAGGCTGGGAGAGACCTCAAGGATCATCTGGTCCAACCTTTCTTGGCAAAACCACCGTCTAGACAAGCTGGCCCAGCCCGTGTCCAGCCGAATCTGAAGAGTCCAGTGTTGGGGACTCCACCACTTCCCTGCGGAGATGATTCCACGGGTGATTGTCCCAGTTGTGGAAATAACTTTGTGCCCTACGGATCTCAAACCCGCTGATCTCTCGCCGTGTCTGTTTCTCCAAAAGCCTGTTCCTCTTATTCCCTTTGGGGCTTTCACCACTGCTGCTGATGTGGGAGCCAGGGAGCTTCATGGCCTTGTCTCTTGCTGCTTGGAGCAGTTCGAGGCGGAGTAAGGTAAAACTTACAAAGAGACCCCAGACTCACAGTATCCGTGTGGTCGTTGGAGTGGTGTAACAACAGCAGAATTACCAAACCATGGGAATTATAAAGTGATGTTGTGAGTCCATGTGCTCGAAGTGTCAGCTCAGGATCTGCTGGGTCAGGGAGGACACAGTCCGCAGGCCAGGGGACCTTTGTGGAGCACGTCTCTTTTTTACTGATGTGCTTCTTTGAAACCTTTGTTTGCTGCTGCAGTTGCTGCTCCCTGGGGAAGTTCCAAAGGGTTCATCACCTCCAAGGCTTACACGCATCTCGCTCATACTGTTATATCACCCAGAAGTACCCGTGAAAACTGCAGTCTCATTGTGCTGGGTGTTGGAGATGCTCCTGTTCCAGGTAGCTTGCAGGCAAATGTTGCAGATGGAATTGGAAACACTATGAAGGAGTGGACTAAACATGCAACTTTTCTACCAAAAAAAGCTGCAACTTACGTTCTGGCTTCCGCGGTGCTGGCTTTTCCAGCAGGGTCTCAGTTGAGGTGTCACAAGCTGGCCACCTTCTGGTGCCATTGTGGAACCAAGAAAAGACTGGGAGGGGAAAGCCATTAGTTTAAACCTTATGGATCACTTCATGGGTGGAGCAGGAAGCGGGGAGGATCTCATCTATAAGGTCCAATGGCCGTGAACTTGGTACAGCAGGAGAATACAAATCATCATCTCCAAGCATCTCACCTGGCGAGGTTCAGAGTCCTCAGGAGCATAAAAACACATTCCTGGGCTGGGGAGGTGCAGGGCTGCTGCCGATTGCTGGTGTTGGAGTTTTGGAGGGAGCATAGAGCCCTCCCAGAGTGTGAGGGAGAGGAGTGAGGAAGGTGATGGTGAAGTGGGTGGTTTCTGTGAGGCGAGGGGATTTGGAGGCAGAAGGTTTGATTCCGTTTGGAACGGTGGTGGTGCTTGGCAGTGGCAAAGACAGGGGAAGAGGC